>NC_073302.1:248180913-248358413 GCF_027595985.1 Sorex araneus
GGCTATTGTAAACAGTGCTGCGATGAACATACATGTGCAGATGTTGTTTCGATTGTACTTTTTTGCCTCTCTGGGATATATTCCCAGCAGTGGTATTGCTGGGTCAAATGGGAATTCAATATCTAATTTTTTGAGAGTCGTCCAAATTGTTTTCCAGAAGGGCTGAACCAGTCGGCATTCCCACCAGCAGTGAAGAAGGGTCCCTTTCTCCCCACATCCTCTCCAACAGCGGTTGCTTTTGTTCTTTTGGATGTGTGCTAGTCTCTGTGGTGTGAGGTGGTATCTCAAAGTTGTTTTGATCTGCATCTCTTTTTTTTTTTTTTTTTTGCCAAGGAGAATATTTTAGAAAATAAAGAGGCAGAGATGAAATGGATGGTGGAAGCGATAAGAAATGTGACAGATCTTCCTATGAGTGCCTGAATTTTATCAGAGGAATTCTAGGAAGGAAAAATAGAAAAAGGAAAAAAAAATGGGAGATAAGTATCAAAAAAAAATACAAGATAAACATGTCAAAATAGATAGACAGGTTTTTCCAAAGTTAAAGGGATGAGAAAGCATGCAATGGATAAGAGAAGACTCATTAAGGATATTTACTACGACATTTCAGAATGCCCAGGATTGGAATAAAGATTTCAGAACCATCAAGAGAAATAAAACAGATCATATATGAATTAGCAGGAATGCTGGTGAGAGGCAGACATGCCAGCTACAATCCTGGAAGCTAGAGGATGGAGAGATTCAGCCTCGCAGATCCTAAGGAGCATGCCTGTGCATGTCTTTGGTCACTAGCCTAACTTGCCTGCAACTGGGAGAGTAGAACTGAGACCTCTTCGAGCATATAAGGAAGGTCTCAACAAATGTACCTCTCAGGTACCATTATGTAGGAAGCTGCTAGAAAATATGTTCTACAAAAAAAAAAAAAAAAAAAAAAAAGTTGTAGAACAAGAAAGAACAAATCATGATCCAGGATCAGGATTCCCAGCCCAGGCAAGAAGCACAGGGATTTCAAAGAAATTAGTTAAATTAAATAGAAACTCCAGGGCAAAGGTTGGCCTGCTAGCTTGGGAACTGGCCAAAGAGATAGCAGAATGGGAGTCTCCTAGAGGGGAAACATGTCAGATTGACTCATTGGATTTATCACAAATGTAATAGATTTCATAGGACTTTCATAGTTCTTTCAGATACTTCTAGAACATTCTTAGATACCAGAAAAGGAAGGAAAAAAGAAAAAGAAAGACAACCCATGAAAAACAAAATACTGAGTAAGTTAGGACATGTGTTCTTACAAGAAGCATCCTATAGTGAACAATATGTGTGAATAATACACAGTTGCCACAAGGTAAACATAGAGTATCAATTTAATTATAAATTGCTACCTCACCTAGTATAAAAATGAGAGAAGAAAGTTTGATGGTAGGTGTGATGACATAGAATTCTGACTCCCATTTTTTCCAAGTAAGATAATAGATTATCTCTGCACGTGACTTTAGTGTCCAGTGTTAAATGTTAGAACTAAAAATGTGGTTTCCCCCTCCAGAGTAGAATTCAGCCTCTTGTGCGGAGACCTGGACCAAGTTGCCAGTTAATCCTCCTGCCCTGGGAAGTTCCCTTTGATTAACCAAACCAACAACTGTTAGTTGGGAATGGAGTGGATAAGATACTTGCTTTTTTGCATGGGACCAGCCTAGTTTTAATCCCTGGCACTTCATGTGGTCCCCAGAGCCTTCCAGATGTGATTTCTGAGTGCAGAAACTGGAGTAAGTCCTGAGCATAGCGAGATATGGCCCCAAACCTAAAAAAAAAATCAAAAAAATTTCTAGATAGAAGGTCACTCAAGCAAATATATATATAACCAAACAAAAGTCATCCCCTCAAAAGAAGGGTCCCTTTGGAGAAAGGGGTATCAGGGACATGTGAAGTTGGATACTATTTTCATTGTTTCCCCTTTTTGCATTATAGACTTTATAGTGCTATTTGCTTTTAAACAGTAGGCATCTATTTGATAAATATTACATGAGTTGATTTAAATATTTAATGGATCTAGAAATCAAAGTTGAAAAACCAAGTGAATAAAATAGCCATCCTTCACCAAAAATTTTTTAAAAACCCACAGGAATAAGAGTATGTTACTTTTCTTGATATCTCTTAGAAGCCCATTGATCCAATGTGTAAAGACTAAGTAGGGACCTAGTACCCCCTGCCTTTCTCACCCAATCAGCATCTTCTGTCCTCTACTTCTACTCGGCTTCTTCTATGCTTAAGTTCTACCAGGTCACTTAAGTTCCTCGTACACCAGCTGTGCTTTCCCTGTGTTATCCAGGATATTGCTTGTATGTCAGTTATTGTTCACCTTCCATTCATCCATGCCTCTCCATACACATATACCACATGTGAGTTCAAACTGTAGGTACATGATACATGCATTCAGTGGTCAAGATCCACCTCCCCACCTCAGCTGGCTGAAGGCAATGGGTGAACAAATAATATAAAGGAGTCTCTGGACTGGCTGGTAATCACTGACCATTTATTCTCCTCACTTACAGTGTTACTTATTAGTTATATAGAAATTGTGAAGGGTGGGAATACGCATAAGAGTTGTTGAACATTATCATAGCAATAAAAAGATGTAAAACCCTTTCTTCAGGAGAAGTTCTTCTAAGATATTAACTCTCGGACAAAATCTCTTCTGGGGGTTCTGCACTCTACATTACTAGGAGATCCCTTCAAGGGCGGGATTCCATCTAGGGTGTATTGCTTTCTCCTTTCCTTAGCTAGTAATCCATTTAAACAATCATAGTAAATTTACTTCTTTACTAATATTTCTAGATGTTTTGTATGAACACAGATAAAACTTAAAGGGTGGCTCTTCCTGGGGACATCTCATTATATATCCCAAACTACAGTCCTCAGGCCAGGTTAGTCTTTCCTAACCCCGGCAGGGTCCTTATCAGTTACTTCTTTTTGTGTCTTGACAGAGTTTGTTCCATGACCATGCTCTTGATATTCTTAGCTTGTCACTTTTCAATGTCAGAGTAGCTTATAGCTTCCCTGGGTCCATCCTTGTCCCTTGCTGGGACTCTCCTTTTGGGGGTGTTAGGAACTAAGGGCAACTGAGGCTTAAGTCAATTAAATATGATGGATGCACAGGAGTAAATGTTATTTGGATTTAATTAACTCCTGTGTTACAAAAGCATGGCATCAACTGTCGTCCATTGTCTAGACAGAAAGGACATTGCTAAACCACGCAAAGGACATAAAGGAAAGAGAAAAGCAAAATAGGATTAATAGTGCCTGATAGAGTTGGGTGTGCCTCAGGAGCATTGTGGTAGGAGTAACTCAATAAAGCAGAAGCTCCCTGCAGGAGAAGCAAGGACAAACCAATATTATCCAACATCACACATGCCATATATATATATATATACATCATACACATATACTCTGACCTCTTCCCAAGGTCCCCTGTCCCATGCCCTCCATCCCTGTTTGTTACAGATCAGACCATGGTATTCTCACCTTTCTGAACCACAGAGTGGAATCACTTTCTTGTTTGTGTGGTATTTTGCCCCCCCCCACAAACACACACACACACACATGCACACACACACACACACACACACACCTCTGAGTACAATCTCTTCACCTCCAATTAAACCCTAAAGGATGAGATACACCACACACACACACACACACACACACACACACACACACACCCCCTTACCTCTGAGTATAATCCCGTCACCCTCAACTAAACCCTGTAGGATGAGGTACACACACACACACACAAACACACACACACGGGTTCTATCCTTAGGAACCTGGAAGGTGACAAGGGCATAAAGTATACCACACTAATATGTTTCTCCTCGAGTGAGTGCCTGGAAGAATGCTGACACAACACTGGTACCAACTGCCTCAGAAAATAATTAAATGAATAAATTAATCTTTCATTAAATGTGAAAGCTGTTTAGTCATATGGCCCTGTGCTAAACATCTGCAGCCCACATAAATAAATATCACAAGAAGGTAAGGATTGTCTTGTTTGCTTTGGTTTCCAGAACCCTTACGTGTTTTCTGCTAAGGGAATATCAAGAGAGAAAATTGCTCCCTGAAATTTTTGTGTAATGTATCCTCTGTGGAGAATAAGTTTTGTGGTGGGTTGAAGATTTTATGTGGCTGTTGAGACATTACAGGTAACCTGAAACTAAGGGAAATGTTAAAGACAAGATGTCACCTCCATTTCCAGGTGGAGAAGCCCCTAGAGGCAAAAGCTCTTGCACCCTGCAGAGAGAGAAGAGTGGAGAGGGGGCAAGTGTACTGCCTCAGAAGGAGCAGGGAAGGGAAAAGGCTTCATAGAGCAGACTCTGTCCTAGAGAAAGGCATCAGGTAAAGAACAAAGGATGTGCTGGGAGAGCATGGCTCATGCCTGTGTCCACAGCTCCCCATGCCTAGTTCAGTTTTTTCTCATTAATCAGCTTTCATACCACAGCCCCAAGATGGTAAACCCTCAAATGCTCATATAATACATTGTATTAGAATTAGCCGAAAATATTCAATTTCCTATATACTATAACTATTACATATTTTATATATATATAATATATATTATTAGTTTGGGGGCCACACCTGGCCGTGTTCATGGCTTACTCTTGGTTCTGTGCTCAGAGATCCTTCTTGATGATCAGAAACAGGCACAGGGGACCATATGGGGTGCTGGGCATCAAACCTGGGTCGGGCCTGGGCAAGGCAAATGCCCTACCTTCTGTACCATTGCTCTGCCCCTTTTCCTGTATATTAGAGTGTATGCAAACAGTGGAAGTCTGTGGATCCACTAGGAGTAAGGCAGATCCATAAACACTGATTCCATGGAGGCCTCAACACACTGTACTAAAGGAAAAAGGCAGCTGGGCTAGGAGGACTCTCCACCTTTATTCATCTGCTATCTTTACAAGAAGTCTTCCTTCACCTCTGCATTTGTAATTTGCCAGCACATTCCTTGCCATCCCCCAGCTTTCTCCACTAGTTTATGTCTCAGTTTGACATAGAATATTTTTAAATCATGTGTTTATGGTTTATCTACCATGCTAGAACATGAGGCACATGGCAGGGGGCTGGGGGGAGGCAGTGTCTGTTTTAGTTATTGCTTTTATCCCAGTGCCTTGGATGGATGAATTTATGCAAAAGAATTTATTGTTTGCATAGAACAGTTCCAGAAGGCTACACTTATCTAATTGTAATTATCTCAGAGCAACAGAATTAGGGACATTTGGAAGGAAGACTAACTTCTTTGTTATAATATAAAGTATCACTAAAAAACAAAACACAATAGAAAGATATTACAAGGATTAAGGTACTTGCCTTGCAGGTGGTTGGCACCAGTTTAATTCCCAAAACCACATGCCCCTACTCCCCACCTCACTACCAGAAGTGACCCTTGAACACAGAGACAGGATTTGCCACCCACGGAGCACTACTGGGTGTAGCCTGCAACTAAAACTAGAACAATAATAGTAAAAATGAAAGTACTGGTTATATAGAATTTCCCACACTGCTACAACAATATGTAGGTTATTTAATCAGAACCATTTATTTCTGGTCCTGAGATAATAAACACCATTCTGAAGTCCAGAAATCAGTTTGCAAGTGGGCCACCATTCAATCATACATACACTTTATGAAAAATTTCTCAGTAGATACATTTTTAGTTTTCATCAAAATGATTCACTCTCTCTTCCTGCTTTAAGGAAGAGTAGAAATGCGTTTTTAGGTCAGATGCACACAGACATCTTCTAACTTTTAGCTAAGTGGCTCAGGATGGATTGATTTAACCACTCTGGGTCTCTGTTCCAATGCAACTAGGCTAATTTCTCATATGTGCGAAGGTATGAGGAATTCACATAGTTGTTCAAGCAAAACAAAATATGTGGTCAAAACCCAGCAATATTGGGAGTTAACAAATGTTAAATTCTTCCTTTTTTCCTAAAGAACATGCCCCAAGGAGAAGATTCTTTTGTTTGCTTGTTTGTAGGCCACACCCAGCAGTACTCAGGGCTTACTCTTCCACAGTGGTCCTGATGTCACCAGGGAGCAGTTTTTAGAAATTCAGGCCTTTAAAGCCCATCTGATCTAATCAGATCAGATGAGATAAACAAGATACCCAGGAATTCCATGTACACAAAAACAGCTCAGAAGGCTCTGTTTCTACAGTCTTTATGCAAACTTTCAGGTGGGCTTAGAGCTCATATGCAAATGTTCTGTGTATTAACATATAGACATCTTGGGGCCTGGCTGACAACTCCCCAGAGAATCCCTGTAGGATTAGCTAGCTAGCATTCACCCCAAAGCACTCTTTTGATAGGCCCATCAACCCATGCTTAATCTACACCTCCCCCAACTACCTCCTTTTCTTCTTTTATCTGGCTTCTGAAGTTTTGAATACAATCCCTTCACCCCCAATGAAACCCTAGAGGATGAGGTACACACACACACACACACACACACACACACACACACACACACACACACACCTACCTCTGAGTACAATCCCGTCACCTCCAACTAAACCCTAGAGGATGAGATACACACACACACACACATGCACACACACACACACACACACACACACACACACACACCTTTAAGTATAATACCTTCGCCCCAACTAAACCCTGGAGGATGAGGTACACACACACACACATACACACACACACACACACACACACACACACACACACACACACACCCCGAACCCACTGAGATTTCTCAACCTATCCTGTTCTAAGCCTTCTTCTGCCTCCAGACTTTTCCTTTCCCATGAAAACTATAATAAGGACTTTCCTAAGGTTCCCTCCTCCTACCCCTGACCCACCCAGGTGCTTCCCTACATGACCCTGTCCTGCATGGCCCAGGGGAGGCACACCCTCTCCTCCTGTTACAGAGTGGCAGGAGACAAACTGTCTTTTCAGTGTCTATCATTTCCTGGTCTGTTGAATCCTATCAGACATGAATCAAATCCAAACCCCAGGCACCTTTTAAATCAATGCTGCCCTTTTAAACATTTTTCTTGAACTCCATTGGCGTGCCACTCCCTCCCTGTCACCTTGTCACCTTGCCAAACGGTGTCATTTAGGAAAGTGAGCAGACACCCAGCAGAGCCAGATGTTCTGGCGGTACATGACTAACAGGCTGAATCATAGGAGGATGCTAAGCCTGCCTCATCAGCCTAAACTTACTTTTAAATAAAGATGATCAAGGATAACCGTGAACAAGGTTGTAAATCTGCTTAATGTAGTATGACTATGTTGAATGCCAATAATGCTCCTTAAGCACAAGCTTTGAACACTTCAGAAACTGCTATTACAAATGATTAAGACCTCCTAGATAATGGAACTGTTTGAACTGAAACATACAAACGTATTTACAGTATTCTGAGATGTCAAGGAAACAAATGAAAACTTGCCATCGACATCTATTCCATCTATTCATTTTTTTTCCCCCATGGCTTCTTAATATGGTCTATATGTTCAAGGTAGAAATCACTCCTGCCAGGGAGGAGCCATTATGTTCCCAAGCAGGTCCCTTCCCGCATTTGCATTTACCTCTTGTCTCTTCTATTTTAAAAAGAATCTTGATCTATGGAAGCGAGGTAACTGAAGCTGAAGCTTAATAAAAGCAAATATTAGAAAGAACATAAAGGGGACTTTTCTCCCTATGGCTCAAAAGAGAAAAATACAGCAAGTCTCAGTTTGGGAAATATTCCATAATTCTTAGATGATGAGAACCGAAGATATCAATTTTAAGTAGCTTTTCACTGATAAGAGTTGTTACTGCAATTTTATTGTGAAATTAGAATTTGCTGTTGCAGTTTTTGACTAGAAAGATGAGAAAAGGAGAACTTGTATTGCTTTATGAATATTTGATTTCCATTTTAAAAAGAAACTTCACACCATATACACACAGAGATAACTATGCGAGGGGATAGATGTGCAAACTGGTTTTATTGTGATAATCATTTTACAGCATATATCAAATTACAGCGTACATCTTAAATTCACAGTTTTCTTTGTCATTTATACCCCAATAAAGCTGGACGTGATAAACCTGTGTGTTGTGGCTGTTAAAGATAGCGTGAGGTACAGATATCAGGCTACTATGCCTTGTCATTGGCTCTGTCAGATTCCGTGTTTGTGTGCCAGAAGTGTCTCAGCCATGATTGGGGCGGGCACCAGCGGCTGCAGCCCCTGAAACCACAGAGCTTGCTTTTCAATAGGTATTTTGTGTGATTGCTCCTTGACCCTTTTCCAAGAAACCTAATTTGCCCAAGGGACTCTTGCACAGGAAAAGTGTTTGCATCTGTTTAGGGAAATGTGCCTGAAATAATGACTTATTTAGAATGGAGGCGAAGGGAACCGCATGGATTGATAAGCCAGTTTGAGCAGGCAGAGAGCAACCTGGGCCCTGTGGCTCCTATAAAAGGAGTTCTGCCACACGGCAGTTTGCCCAGTCGAGATCTGGCACGAACCATCTCCACTTTGACAAACATTGTCTTGGCTTTTACACATGCCTTAAGGTGTGCCATCAACTTCGGCGCCACACATACCTGTGAGATGGTGCGGGTTTCACGCTTCAGCTCTGCAGACCCCAGTGTAGAAATTGCTCTTCGAGGTATGTTACCCGTTTTCAACTTCATCAGGTCCTTCAGATGGCTGCGGAGCGTGTGGTGCTGGAAGGGGTGGTGGTTCTGTTGCCTTGAAGTTAAAAGTGCTGTCGCAGTTACCAGGCGAGGTGGCCAGTGTGCTGATGGAAGGAAGAGAGAGTTTGTGGCTCCTTGGCACTCACTCCTTGAACTGAAATGAACCAAGAGTCTGTAAAAGAGGAAGCGGAGGTCTCTGCAGCAGAGCCAAAAGATGCATTGAGACAAGAAAACCTGGCAGTGGAACCCGACTGCTGCTTTGCTTGACTCCTTGATGCAGTTCCATTTCCTGATTCCTTTGCTTTTTCTTGATTCTCTTCACTTTTCTGGCAAGAAAATGTAGTTGACTTGTTTATTATAACCATAACCTCAAGCTGACAACTGGGAAAAGAACGGCAAAGGTGATGACATGTATGCAAAAAAATAGGCTATTTAAATAAAAATTTAAACCCTGAAGCTAGATTAATTCTTTTCTCCCCTAATCTTTTCTACTGTTTAGTTTTTAAAAACATATAACCTTGCGCCTGTTTAAGTTAGCAAGGTTAAGCTTAAGCACAGTTCTATTTAGACACCATTATAATGAGTTCACTTTTACCTTTATAAAAAATATATTTAAATCTATCTTTGCACAATTAGCAAATTATTAAACGACCTCCTTTCGAAGTTTGGAAGCAATTGCTTGTTTCCGCTAATAAGAGGCCATGTTTTACAAGGTTCATGTTGATTAATTGACAAATGCTGATAAAATCAAAGCAGGGCTAAAACATAGTGCACCAGCTGCAGTGTAAATTACTTTGCTCAATAACATTTCAAGTGGGTGTACATTTATGGTTTACCTTTCAGTAAATATTCCTGTCTTCGTTGAAACATTCAATTTGGCAATTTATCTTTAAAGATGACAGTCAGGAACCATAACCAGGACTAAAGGTTTCTATATGTTGTGTACATGCTTTTCTGCCTAATTAAAAGCATTGATTGCTGTGAGCATTTCACAGTTGCATTGTATTTTATGTGAAAGAACACTAACATATTTCAGTTTGCCTTGAAAGTCAGACTGAATAGCTTGTTGCCTGAATTTCTGTGAGCTCCAACTGTAGAATGTAGAATGTTAAACAAAATGCTCTGAACTTCAGCCAGTGTTTCTCAGATTTTTCCAGACCTGACTTGTTTTATCCAGCTTGTTTTATTCCTGTGCCCCTTTCTCTCATCCTATCAGTTTGCTCTCCAAGTCTGGTATTATAACCCCTATTTTTGCCATTTTCTCATGTGACGTATTGGAATATCTTGAGGGTCCTCAGGTGGCCAGTTGGGAAACACGACTTCAAGCCAATGTGAAAATCACTCACTCAGTATGACATCCTTACACCAGTGTACCCCATTGGGGAAGTGGCCGTGGACCCCGTTAGAGGACCTGTTTCTGCCTGTGTTTCATGCTCCCCTGTGTTTTAGACAGCGGAATTGCCTGGCAAAACTCAAATCCTTTTGCTAACAAGTGTGCTACTTCTAGAAGACTGTCATATCCTTGGCCAAATCTGAAGGTTCAGAGGATCCCAGATGGAAGAGGGTATATGCCTGGCCCCAGGCTCGCCTGCACTATGCCTAAATTTTTTCCTATTGGGTCTTTATCCAGGGAATAGACTTGCTCCAGGTCCTGAATGAAACAGTAGCACATTTAGCTCTAGGAGCCTGTAGATGTCTTGCCTTATTCATGCTCCTGGAAAATTAATACTCTCCATGAAGTGTCTTTTACATACTTTTTCAACAGCCATTTCAATTCAACAAGTATTTACTAATCTTAATATATATTAAGATTAGTTAGGCATGTTGATGGGCCTTAGGGCTGGCAGGATAAAGAATAGAAGGAGAGAAAGAGAGGAAGGCCAGCTATCTTTCCTATTCTAATGAACTTATAATATCCTGTCACTCCCTAAATGCTTACAGTTTAAATTTGAAAGATAATTTATTCAAAATTTCCAACGGACATTTTTTAAAATCTTTACAGCTTTTATTTTATTTTTCTCTCCAGTGTCCTGTTTAGATATTTCTCCCTTTTCTTTCTTTCTTTCTTTCTTTCTTTCTTTCTTTCTTTCTTTCTTTCTTTCTTTCTTTCTTTCTTTTTTTTTTTTTTATTGAATCACTGTGAGAACAGTTACAAAGCTTTCAGGTTTAAATCTCAGTCAAACAATGATCAAATACGGATCCCTTCACCAGTGCACGTGTTCCACCACCAAGAACCCCAGTATATTCCACCTCCCACCCCCCACCCTGCCTGTGTGGCAGATGATTTCCACATTGCTCTATCTACTTTGATTACATTAAATTTTTCGACATAAGACCTACCATGATTATTTGGAATTTTCCCCCAACAATCAGGCCTGCCAAAAATGCATCATTAGATAATGTGTTTTCTATTGTTGATAATGAAGAGCATATGATACATTTCGCATTTATGGTATTTTAGTCATTAAGTCTGGAGGGATTTCTGCCAAAAGTCGCTGGGTTCTGAGATTTGTTCATGTGCCTCTGGGATTCAGGAGCAGGCGAAGCCATTTGTGGGTGGCAACTCGCGGTCTTGTCAGGGTGGGGAAAGGGTCAACAGACATTTTTTTGGATGTTCAGTCTGCATTCTGAATGGTTAATACATTTTTTTCTTTAACATATATTAGAGATCATTGTATTCCTGACCCTTTGGGGTCACTTTGCAAGTCTTTTTCTTGCTTGCTTGCTTGTGCCAGGTATTGAACCCAGGGCGTCACAGATGCAGGCCAAGCACATTATCTCTGAGCTTACTTCTGGCCTGCCAATTTTCTATTTCTGCTCTTCAGGGACTAGTTACCAGGTAATAGTGTGCTCAATATTACTAGAACTGGGTTGAGATTGGGGTTTGACTAGTAGAACTGAGCAGAGATGATCAACTAAGCTTAGTGAAGGCTCCACTGCACGCAGGCCCTGGGCCTGGAGATCATGGGGCAGGACTTAAGGCGGTAGGGTGAGGGAATGAAGGAGAATTTGTGACACATCGAATCAAACTTACTTTGAACTGGTAGATCACACAGTTGTAGATGGAACTGGCAAGGAAGGGTTAAGGATTCAGCAGAAATGCACTGGGCTGGTGAGGAGATGTTCAATGTGTTATTAAGAGGGGTAGGTCATGAGGCCAGGTAGTGATGGAGGTCATGTAGAGGCAGCTGGCTTGAAGAGATCAGAGCACAGGAACAGACAGGAAGTCTGCGAGCCATCAGCCCAGACCACGTTTGAGTGTCCTGGAAGATAAAAAGAGATGGGTTCAACCAGCAGGGGAATCAAATGAGGGATAGTAAAAGGAAAGGAGAAAAATGTTTTTATGGAGCATTTGGGTCCCAGAAGTAAAATGGGTCCCTGGTCCTTTGAGTTACAAGGCTGAAAGCAGAGTCCACAATAGGAGGTAAGGTGTCTGGGACTTGGCTCCTTCTGAGCTCTCAGCCAGGGCTGTTTGCCACTGTCTGGCACACAATAGACACTCTACTAGGATGCATCCCACTGGACTGATTTGGATTCAGAGAAGGAATCAGGTCCCCAAATGAGGTGATTTTTACATGACAAGGTAAAAATTCAATTTAATAACCCCACACTTCAGTCACTTAATGGAAAGAGCTGATGGGATAACCGCAACAAAAAAATGTAAGAGGAGCTAGAGAAACCATTTAGGAGTTAAGGTGTCTGCCTTGTATATGTCCAACTCTGGTTCAGTCCCTGGCACTGCCTAGGGCCCACTGTGCTCCTCCAGGAGTGATCCCTGAGCACAGAGCCAGGAATAACTGTGCCCCACAACCAACAAAAATGCAGGACAGTCAAATGGGGGAGGAAGAGAACCTTTGTCTTCTAGAGCCTGCGGATCAGTATCACCCTGGGTTTCTGTCCCTTCCCTCTGTCTCCCACGGCTTCTTTCCTTGTGAGATGGGATTAAAAGGTCTAGAGGGGTTTAGAACCAGGGAAATGCTCAGAGTGTCTGACTAGCTGTTAATTCCTGGGTAGCCCTTGAGGGAGCACTTGGAAAGAAGGCAGTAAGAAGGGAGAGACAAAGTGGATGAAAGCCTGCTTTTGTAAGGGGTTCCCAGGATTGTGTCTGTGTGCATCACTGCAAGTTGCAGGCTGGTACTGAATTGGTGCAGCCCCGCCTCTCCTTTGATGGTCTCTCTGGTAGATGCTCTTACCCATCTCCACCCCAGCCCCAGGCTCTTTAATGTTTGGGGTGATAACTGCCAGCAATAATAATAGAGAGAATTTTCCATGCAACTTTCATAAAAGTCTTAATGTGCTTACATTGTATATCACACATATCAAAGGTGTAAAAGAGACCTGCTTAAAAATCAGGTCCTTGGCACCAAGCTGGGTCCTCTGCAGATTGGGCAAGGGGGTGAGTCCCTGGCAGCATCTGTGCCTTTGGAGCACCTGATGAGGCTGGCAGGAAGGAGAGCCTCTCCTTATCTCCGCTCCTCCTTTGACTTTCAGTGGAACATCATCATCACCATCATCATCATCATTATAATTACTGTTGCTGTTATTGTTGTTGTGAATATGTAAAGCTCAGAAGGATGATAACATTTCTTTAGAATGTAATGTGCTACCCAGTTGAAAAACAAAGGAAGAGAAGTGGGAGGCAGTGGGAGGGCGGGGTGGAGGGGGGAGTGCCTAACCCAAGCACTGACTTTTTGTCACTTCCTCTGAATCTGTGGGCAGTCACAGTCCATGCTGTGCATCTGCTCTGGACACTAGAACTCAGGCATTCAGAGTTCTCAGGTGTCCTGAGCATGGCTGGGGGAGGGGTGTGGGGACACATGGATGGAAGGAACCAAAGGCTCAGTTCTCAGGTGTCACTTCAAAATCTCTCTAGCATCTCTCTCTCTCACTCACTCTTTCTCTCGCTCAGTCTCTTTCTCTTGCTCTCTCCCTTCCTCCCTTCCTCTTTCTGTCTGTCTCTGTCTGTCTGTCTATATGTCTGTCTCTCTCCCCTCAATTCAGTGGTGTCCACGGCTTACTCCCGGCTCTGCACTCAGGAATCCCTCCTGCCGGGCTATATGGGATGCTGAAGATCAAACCTAGTCAGTCTCATACAAGATGAGAGCCTTACCCGTTTTCTGACCCTGTCCCCACTGTGACATTTTCTTCTATAGAGATGGTTCAAATTAAAAAATGATGATTTCAGTCCAGATGCTGAGATTTTTTCCCTATATATGTGTTATATATTATATATGTACATAACTTTAAATTTATTTTGATAGGCATGGTTATCATGGTGTCGATATGTATGGTGTTGATTTATTTATGTACTAAGTTACTGTACCTCACCACGACCAAAATGCCCAACACCCTCCACCAATATTCTCATGTTAATTCTTCATGCCCCAACAGCCTTCCCTCCATTTCTTGGTAATCTTGGACTTGTAAACCAAGGCCAAGTTGTTGTCATTGTCTGATCCTATCTGTTCCCTTGTTTTGTTTCTTTGTCACAGAATCTCACACAGTGAAAATAATCAGTATTTGTCTTTCTCCCTCCATCCTCTAGTTTCATCCAAGTTTCAGGAAACTGCAAGATTTCACCTTTACTTGAACTGCACAGTGTCCATTCATCTGTTGTCGGACATCTGGATTCTTTCCATTTCTTAGCCCCTGTACTAAGATCTTTAATGAATACAGATGTGCATTGACCTGTGCCCAAGCACACACATTTAATAGTCATGAATAATCACAGTAGAGCTCAACTTCATTTTATATAAAATGTAAATAAGAAATATATAATCTATTATATGATGTGTTCTAACTAATTTAAATTTCCTTCCTTCTCTCTTTCCTTCCCTCCCCTCTTCCTTCCTTCCTGGTACTAGAGATTGACCCTAGGGCCTCACACAGGTGGGAAAAGTGCTAAGCCATTCCAGTATCCTCTAAACTCTTTTGAGGTTTTGTTATCTTCTGATGTCTGTAAAAAAAAATCACACCTTCCCTTTTCTTAGTCTCCACTTCCTAGCTGTCCTCTTCACCTGAGGTTTAGAATCCTTAAGGCTCAGGGCCACTTTCAAGCACCCAAACAAAGATCTGTCTTCTCAGAACTCCTTTCTCTCTTTCCCCCTATCCAGACCACCTTGCTCCCCACCCAGCTTTTCCCTCCGTTGCAGGACATAGAGCAAAGCAAGCAGTGTGCTGCCCAGATTTTCTCTCTTGTGTGCTCAGATTACAAAAAGAGACCTCAACTTTCTCTTCTCTTCTGAACACTGGGCCCCAGCACAGAGCAAAATTCTTTAAAACACCTTCAGGACCTTTTTTTCCCCTTTTTTTCCCCTTTGATTTGGGGCCTCACCTCAGGATTTTCCCCTGGTTCTGATTGGGGGACTATGGGCTGCTGGGATTAAATCTAGATCAGCCCTGTGCAATGCAAGCACCCCATCCACTGTACTATTTCTCTAGTCCACAGAATACTCTTAAGATTTGCAAGGCTGAAAAGAAAATAGGACAGGTAAGAATCTTGGCTTACATGCAGCCAACTTGGGTACAATCCCCAGCATCCCACATATTCCCCTAAGCCCAAAGATGATCCCTGAGCAAAGAGCTAGTAATAAGCCCCTAACACAGATAGGTATGGCAAAAAGAAAGAAAGAAAAGAAAGAAAGAAAGAAAGAAAGAAAGAAAGAAAGAAAGAAAGAAAGAAAGAAAGAAAGAAAGAAAGAAAGAAAGAAAGAAAGAAAGAAAGAAAGAAAGAAAGAAAAAGGAAGGAAGGAAGGAAGGAAGGAAGGAGGGAGGGAGGGAAGGGAGGGAAGGAAGGAAGGAGGGGAGAAGGGGAGGAGGGGAGGAAGGAAAAAAAGGAAGGGAAGGAAGGAAGGAAGGAAGGAAGGAAGGAAGGAAGGAAGGAAGGAAGGAAGGAAGGAAGGAAGGAAGGAAGGAAGGAAGGGGAAGGGGAAGGGGAAGGGGAAGGGGAGGGGAGGGGAGGGGAGGGGAGGGGAGGGGAGGGGAGGGGAGGGGAAGGGAAGGGAAGGGAAGGGAAGGGAAGGGAAGGGAAGGGAAGGGAAGGGAAGGGAAGGGAAGGGAAGGGAAGGGAAGGGAAGGGAAGGGAGTGAGTAAGGGAGGGCGGGAGGGAGGGAGGGAGGAAAATTAGCCCAAGGGCCACAGAGATGGTCAAAATAGTTTGCTTCCAGGAGCCCCATGGGAGTTTAACCCCAGAATTGCATGTTTCCCCTACACAGAAGAGTGTATCACTGCCTAAGTACCACCAAATGTAGCCCCAAGACTTAAACAGAAACTTAATGATTAACGTAACTTGCATTTTGAACAGACTGAAAAGTGACAGTATATAACTTATTTGGGGGTAGGTGGGTCTCGGGATGCTGGGGTTGGACCCAGGCCTGAGTACGTAGTATTCCAGGGGCCACTGGAAGTACCCCTAGCTCTCTACTGCTGCACCCAGTGATGCAGGGAGTGGGGGTGGGGGTAAAGCATGTGACGCCCTAAAACGAACCCATGTGTTTTAAGCCCTGTATGATCCCCCAGCCCTGGTATGCTGTTCCTTTACACATTTGATGGGAGCCTGGGCTCACCACACAAATTCTGGCTTTTACTCAGTTATGAAATCATTTTCTCTT
This sequence comes from Sorex araneus, assembly GCF_027595985.1. Classification (NCBI taxonomy): domain Eukaryota; kingdom Metazoa; phylum Chordata; class Mammalia; order Eulipotyphla; family Soricidae; genus Sorex; species Sorex araneus. Next base: position 248,197,213 of record NC_073302.1, read on the forward strand.
TGAAGTGCTTCAAGCCTCCTTACCACATACCTACCCTTCCTAACCATCTAGCCTGGCAGCAGGGCAGGCGAATAAAACAAACAAACAAACAAAAATCCATTTGATAGTTTTATCTCATGTCCAACATTGCAAGCTTAAATTTTTTCTTTTAAAATTCTAGTTTCCAAACCTTGGCATGTATGAGTGGATTGGTTTTTCCCTAGTAGTGCCACGCCTTCCTGTGCCTGGTCCCATATAATTCTCCTCTTAAAAAACAGCTCAAAGGTCATCCCCTTTGGGAGCTGCCCTCCACTGCTCCCAAGTGCCTCCCAGTACTCCTGCTGCGTATTTCAGTGCTGCCAAGGCATTTTATTTCCACCTCCAGAATGTGACCCCAGGGCACTACAAATGGCTAGGAATGTGCCTGTCCTGAGATCTGACCCCAGGTGGGCTCCCCTGAAGCGAGACCAGTGGCCAGAGCTTGATCCATTTTGCACAAATACGGAGCCTGGAGTGTGCTGTGGCAGGAGGTGTGTGCACATTTAGGGGTGTGAATCAAATGGTGTCAGTGCCAGTGTTTTCAATGGTCAGGTGAGGGAGACTGTGCTAGGAAGAAGTCTAATTTCAAAATCCATAGTTTTCTGAGATTTTTCCAATATTCCGAAGACTTCAATGTATTTATATTCTTACTTATGAGGAGAATGTTATGTAAAACTAGGCACCTATTACCAAGCATCTGGCGATATTGATCACTTATTTGCTCTCCATCAAAGAAGGGAATGGAAAATTTTGCCCTAGGTTCATTTTGCTTTGTGAGAAAAATGTATACTAGAAAAGTAGTATGTAAATGTCAGGTCTTTAAATCAAATTATGTGTTAAAAGGCATGAAGGGAACAGTTTAATGAGCATTTTCAAATGAAAAAAAAAAAAGATCTGTTGAAATAGGATGGTTTCTGAGCGTAAAAGGGAACTTTGCCTTTTGTGGAGATTTAGTTTTCCTAGACTGATAAAAAGCTCTCCTGTTGCAAAGTTTGCCTGGCATTCATTTTGTGTTTTTCCATAGTTAACTTATTACCCCGGACTAACTCCTAAAAAAGACGTATCGTTTGTACATCATATATTCCTGGCTTACTAGATGAGTAACTCCTCTCACTGTCCAAAAAAATGGTATGCATTGTGTATTGTTTCTGGTTCAGTTAATAAAAATTACTGGGGTGGACATTTAATGATTTTAACACAAATCTTACTGGAAGAAGTCAGATTATTACTTTTGATCCCTAGGAAGCACCACAGAGCTGACGTGCATGCTTATGGAGAGTCAGGATGTGGGGAAGGAAACCGGACCCAAAGCTCAGTGAAATCCTTACTGTCCAAAGAACTGACAGTGTTGTGCTTGGAACTGAGATCTCCTGTGGAATTTTATTTCCTCTTTTTCTAGAGTGACCCAGGGAGGGATTGAAGAGGGACTGGAGTGGTGTGGGCTTGGGGTTCTGAGTCCCAGAGTGTCCTGTGGGAGACTGTGTTTCATTGCATTGCGCCTCTACCTCTCTGCATAGTCCCAATAGGTCTCCTTCTCTAATACAGCATGTACCGAGTTAAAACAGAAGACTCTTGATTCTGAATCTCTGTGGTTAACATCCTCAGCAAATGTCACATGGAAAACCTTGTGCTTTTGCACCAGCCTCCTTCTGTGCATCAATAAAACATCCGAGTGTTGACCTTTGTCAGTAAACAACACTAGAAGTGTTGAGTGCCTTTAAAATTCAAATGCATCTTGGAAAATGTGTTCTCATTTTCATGGACAGCTGAGGCCTGCCTGTACTAATACACAACTAATCTGAGGTCTGTGAAGAGCTTGGGAATAAGTCTGATCCGGTTTGTCTCTGCTTGTTTTTGCTCCACATGTGGAAGCCCGGGGGCCTGAGCTTTTCAATTCTCCTCACATACAGGAGGTTTAATTTCCCAGGAGACTGTCCCTGTGTCTGTGCATTCATCTCCTGAACAGCAATTTTGGGCCAATATTGGGGTGAGGCCCCCACCCAATTTCAATTAAGTAGTTAGACTCATTTATCAGCATTTCATATCAAATGTGGATAGCCCTCCTCTTCTCATTGCTGTATCTAGGTAGGACCAGAGAGATCTTGCAAGGGGATAAGACACTTTGCCTGGCACACAGCTGAACCCAGTTCCAACCCTGGCACTGCATGCGGTCTCTTAGCACCACCAGGAGTGACTGCTGATGGCAGAGCCAAGAGCAAGTCATGAGAATTGACAGCTGTGGCTTACAACCCCCCAGAGATAAAGATAATAAAATCAATCTATTAGCTATGCGTTCTCATATATGTGCACATATATATCGGCTGCATGGAGCTGGAGTTTATCCAGTGGTTACTGGCATCCGCAGACCTGCCATACTGCCTGGAGGACAGGTGGTTTCTAGGACAAGACCTCCATGACTTCCCAGTGGGAATGCTGCCTGACCTATTCCAGTGGATTAAAAATTAAAATCTCTTTAGAAGCACGCTGTTCACTTGTAGCCTGAAGCATCTAGGAGTCTTACTAGCTTAATAACTGTTTGAGGGGAGTAGTGTTTCTCTTATTTCAGTTCCCGCCCCCATCTTGTCTGCCTTCTTTCCTATTTGGAATATAAAAATATCTGCTATAATCCTAATCATCTAAACTGAGATGCTGATTTAGAAAGAAGTATGGCCTTTATAGGAAAGGGCATGGGCATTTAACTTAGTTAAAGAAAATTTTCAATTTCCTGGAACATCTAGATAACAGAACATCTTTTTTTTTCTTTAGGGTTACAACTTAGGGGGACTTGAAAAATCACATAAAAATGGAAATTATTTCTATTAAAAATGAAATCAAGGGGGCTGGAGTGATAGCACAGTGGGTAGGGCGTTTGCCTTGCACATGGCTGACCCGGGTTCAATTCCCAGCATCCCATATAACCCCTGTGCATTGCCAGGTGTGACCCAAAAAAGAAAAAAAAATGAAATCAAAATTTTGTTACAGAATTAATAATTCCATATTAAAAATCTTCAAAACATAGTTTTTTAAACCTACATTTACACATCTTATACTAGATATAGTTGACTAATCTTCAGAATGATGGCTTGAAAATTGAGAAATGTCTAAGTGAAGATTTCAGTTCTCTGTCTCTGTCTTTTATGGCCTTGATGTTCAGGAAGAGTAGTGTTCGTAGGTCATTGGAGGACTCTGATTTGGGTTTTAATGATGTTCTCATGATTAAAGAGAACTTCCCGGTATACCTCATGTTGTATAGGGCTAGAGAAATATCTCAAAAGACTGAGCACATTATGCTCTGTATGCAGCAGATGTGAGTTTGGCCTTTGCATCTTATGGTCCACCAACCACTGCCAGGAGTGACCTCCGGGAACAGAGCCAGAAGTAGCCTCCAAGTACCACTGAATATAGCCCCCAAACAGAAAGAACAAATAGCAAAATAAAACAGCACATGAATACCAGTGTCTCTTGCTTACTTTAACATATTTTTCATAACATCAGGTAAAGCAATATAACTTTCTCCTTAGCCAAACTGTATTATTAATCAGAATGAATAATTCTATCAATATGATGACTAGGGTATATATTCAGTATTTTAAATAGATATGCTTCTATAAGTATACAGCTTTACCTGGAGTAAAATGATACTTCATTAATTTTTAATTAGCCCCTTTATAAAACAAAATATTAATTTTAGGTATATCTCTAAAGTGACTCTGATTTTTTAGTTTCCAAGCTAGAAGGTTTTAAGGATTAGATTAGTTAATACATATGTATGTGGAGGCATAGAACAGGTGCTTGGAGAATTTATGTTAAGTAGAGAACTGATTTGGGCAACTTTCATATTAAAAATAACAAAATGGGGCAGAAATCTTGCAAGTTAAAGTGTGTAATAAGTACAATCAGCAAATGTTCAACTGCTCAAATAGAAGCATATCGATCACAGTATGTGTAGAGATTTTAAAGATTTCTGGCTACTTAAGTTAGCCACCTACCTATATTTCTTTAATTTTCTGCTAATATGAACTTTTATTTTTTCATTACTTAATTCTTTCACTTATGTAATTTGTTTGGTTTTTATCTAATAGCTATATCTGATCCTGAACATGTAAATGGTATGCAAGCCTCAAGTTTATCGGACTTGGAGCCTTCTTAGTCGTAGATCAGGTTTAACAGTATAGGACATAAATTATTAAGGGCCTATGTTTGTTTCACAGTTTTCTCTATTTCCTGTTTTTCTTTGGTCTATTTTAGTAAGGATTTTCTTATATAATATCAAAGTTCTTGAGACCAAATGTTTTCTTGAGGCAAAAGTTCTAAAAATATCTTGACTGTAGCTTATGTTTTTTGTTATTTCCAAAACTGTTTTCTGGGTCTGTAATACACTCGTGAATGGATCTGTAGGCACTTGAAAGTGCCACAATATGGACTGAAAATTTTCATGAGGAAAATCTGGTTTGTTGCGAGTTTATTCACTGAATAGCTATGTTTTGCTGAGCAGGTACAAGCAACATAATAGTGAACAAAAGAAACAGAATTCATACCCACATGGAACTTCAGTCTACTTGAAAAGACAGACACTAACACTAGGGAAAATGTAACACTGTGGCACTGTCATCTTATTGTTCATTGATTTGCTCGAGTGGGCACCAGTAACATCTCCATTATGAGACTTGATGTTACTGTTTTTGGCATATCAAATATGCCTCGGGTAGCTTGCCAGGCTCTGCCGTGCAGGCAGGATACTCTCGGTAGCTTGCCGGGCTCTCCAAGAGGGACGGAGGAATTGAACCTGGGTTGGCCATGTGCAAGTCAAATGCCCTAAAGGCAATTGCCCTACCCACTGTGCTATTGCTCCAGTCCAATGTAAGTGGAGATAATTATAAAGTGGAACACAAAATATCATGAAGTTGTAAAGAACAAGTTTATCTAAAGAGAAAGCCCATCAATTATGGAGAACATGTAAGAAAAGCTTCATCAGGTTAAACCAATGATCACAGCCAGAGCTATTTCCATCAGACTTGAAGCTAATACCATATCATCACGTTCCAGAACTTTCAGGACAGTCTGAAAGGTCATCTACTACAGCTCACGAGGAATACCACCTATTTGAATATAGAGGGTCAACAAATTGCTTTATCAAAAACTAAGAAACTTTCTCACCTTCTTTTCATTCTTTATTTTTCTCTTTTGAGGGGGATGTGGGGGCATACCCAGCAGTGCTCAGGGGCCGTTCCTGGCTGTTCTCAGGAGTGTCACTGTATCACTGTATCACTGTCATCCCATTGTTCATCGATTTACTCGAGTGGGTACCAGTAAAGTCTCTATTACACTCAGCCCAGAGATTTTTGCAGCCTCCCCTTATTCATCATTCCCAATGATTGGAGGCTCTTTCAGGGTCAGGAGAATGAGACTTATCGTTACTGGGATACTCTCGGTAGCTTGCTCTCCGACATTGCTCAGGGAGCCATATGTGGTACTTGGCCTCAAACTGGGCTGGGTCCATAGCTGCAACTAAGGCAGGTTCCTTACCCATAGTACTATCTTTCTGGCACCTCCCTTCTTTTTTTAATTAATTATCCAAAGAGTTATTTAACAGGAACTGTCAAATTTATAGAAACCCACAAATTTTCCTTTACAACTTCCTAAATGCCAGCACTTACATGAAATCCATGGCATGAGACTCTCTCAGGATGGAGACCAGCATATGTATGTGTAAAACCTTGGGCTGTAAAGTGTCCTTGGAAGCATGTCTAGTCCTGGGACTAACAGGGAAGCAGACACAGGCTGGAAGACAAGCGTGTTTTACTGTATCATGTCGTTTCAGTAATGGAGTCATATGGTTGTCCTGTGGAAAGCTTATATGTTCCTCCAGAGGTAAACTATATTTAAACTATTACTGTGACTTGGAAATATTTCTTATTTTCACACACCATCCCTCCAAACCAGAGACCTTTAGTTTTTTCAATATTTTAATCTGTCACTTCATCTCCATTCACAGTTCACTTGCTTCACCAAATCTTTTTTTTTTTTTTTTGTCTCCAAAAGTAGCTTTCAGATCAACTGTCTCTCCCAATCCTTACTGCCTCTGTGTCATCTTGCCTGGTAATTATGCCAGCTAAGGTAAACTTCCACCAGTTTCTCTCCCAATAGAGTTTACTCTCCACTTGGCTGTAAGAATTACAAATTTGATCCTGTCACTGCCAGTTTGACACACTGTGAGAACTCCACTGCCTATGGAACTCAGACTCCATTGCACTGGTCCTCACCTATACTTTTAGTACATTCCTTATCATTTCAGCTTATCCTCCCCCCTCCAGCCAAAAAAGTAAAAATATAAAAGCCCATTTCTTTTGACTCACCATACACTTTGCACTTATGTGCCTTTTTACTCATCATGTTTTTGATTCCTGAAATACTTTTTTAATTCATTTTAATACCCACATCAACCTTCCCCTTTTGAGGAAGGTTTCCTCTTAAACAATGCTAAGAAAGGGGGCTGGGAACCACTTCTGATTTTACTCAGCTCAGCTGTGAAGGACGTTTAACGTTTGAGTCTTTTTTGCAAATTTGACAGCTCAGGCCCAGCAGTGTCTGAGAGTCACTAGGGGGATGTGCTGTTGTGCCTGGAGATTAGGAAGGAACTGGAAATTGAAGTCCTCGCCTCGAACCTGGAAGGCCTGGGCTCCAGACCCTTGGCACTGTCTTCCTGGCCTGACTTTCACTTTCATGGCTCAAGAAAATAGAAAATCATTTCTAGTGGCAGAGTTAACTCATTTTTTGTCTTTGATCTTTACGTTAACCTGTTTTAGCCAATCCACGTATACTGATACATTTATCAGTGTATATTAAGGAGATCTATCTGGGTTCCTATCTGTTTGTCTGTCTGTTTGTCCTTCTTCATTTTTGTTTTTGGGCCATGCGGGGGATGCTCAGGGCTTACTCCTGGCTCTGCACTAAGATATAACTCCTGGTGGTGCTCAGGGGACCATGTGGGATGTCAGGGGTCCAACCCAGGCCAGCTACATGCAAGCAAGCACCTTACCCACTGGGTTTCCTTCCTTGAAGTGAGATTGTTGTTGTTGTTGTTGTTGTTGTTGTTTGCCTAGAAATTAAAATGGTGCAGCATCATTTTAGGAGTTAACAAAACATTCACTAAATAAATGGATGAAAGAGTGAAAGAACAAGAAAAGGAAAAGAAATTAGGGGCTAGGGAGAAAATGCCATGGATTAAGTAGTCCCCCTGCACCTGGCTCCATTCCCCACACCATATCACCACAGTTAACCCCAGGAGAAACCTCTTGGTACAGCCACATGTGACAAAAAACAAGTAAAAAAATTAGCCATGCTTAAAAAAAAAAAGGAAGAAGAAGAAAAAGAAAGATACTAATTCCATACTTCTTACCTGTTGGTAATAAATGATTCATATGATTCATTTTTAAACCATTTTTATGAGATACCTTGATTTAAAATGCTGTCAATTATACATTTCATTGATACATTGTTCCAACAACACACCATCACCAGAATACCCACTTCGCTCCCTCCATCAATGTTCCAAGGCCCCTTCTATTCCCTCCCCACCAGGTAAGCCCAGTCCTGACCAGGTTAGCACAGTCCTATAGACAAAATCTCCAGTTCTGATGTTGTGACTGTTTGTTGTTCCCTTACTATGCTTCTTTATATCTGACATATAAAAGAGCTTACTTTTTTTTTTGAGGTGGTGAACCCTATACACCTATAGATGAATGCAACTAAAATTTTAAAATTACATGGTATTATAAATAAATGATAAGTTGAAAAAAAGCTTTCAAAAATGATATACCTTTTCTTTACAGGCAAATCATTTTAAAATTTAATAGTATGAATAATTCTATGATAATACATAAAAAATTTACAGGAAATAGACAAATTCTAGAAATACACAATATAGTCAGAGTGAGGAGAGGAAAATATTTTTTAAATGTAAGAAAAAGGAAACTCTGAAAACCTATAAAAGTTTTTTTATGCTAAAAGAAGGAACATTGGCTTGATGTTAGAAAATATTATGAATACATTAAATATATGCATAATAACTATAAGAAAAATCTGTATAGCTTTAAAGAAATTACTGAAATTGATATAGAAAGAGATCCAATATAAATGAAACATTCATTCTATATTATAAAAGTAGAAAATCATTAGCAAGCTAGGAATAAACAGACTTTTCTTAATCTAGTAGAAAGCACTCATAAGTGCCATGAGTGAAAGTGCTAAGAAGTTTATCTTGTCTTTTAAAAAAGTTCTTTAAAGATTTGTGCAAAAACTGGATTTTAAGGCTATGAATTTCTTAAGCTGTTACCTAGCCAGGAAGCTCTGTATCATTCCTTCAAAATGAATGATAATCAAACTGATAGAATATTCTTGGGGGACTGTTAATTTCATTGAGTTTGGTTTTCTTTCTTTTATTCTTTGTTTCTTTTTTAACAATATCACACCATTTTCTTTTAGAGTGTCATTTGATAGATCTATCATGAATCTCATGGGACTTATTTTGTAAGTTAAGTTCCTTTTATGATCTTGCTGTTTTCAATATTCTGTCTTCTCCATGTCTTTGACTTTTGTCATTCTCAGTGCAGTGTATTTTATATATTTTTTCTATTTAGTTCTGTTTTTTCTTGGATCTAGGTGCCTCCCTCCACATCCTGGGAATGTCCCGTCTGTAATTTCTTTGATTGGTGGTTCATCAGATACACCTTCCAGTTCTTTAGGGACTCTGAATATTCTATTTATATTGACCTCATAGTTATCTGGTGTGCTGGTCATTTGTTTTCAGACATTCTCCCACCTCCTGTTGTTTTCTAGGGACTTCCTGATTGTTGTTTTGTAGGTTACCAATCTTGTCCTCAGCTGCTGCTGCTGTTTTGTGGCTTAGAGCTTCTATTCAGATTTATTTTATTTTTTAGATTATCTACAATACTCTTTATCTCTGTATCTCCTGATTGCAATCTTTTCATTTCCACTCTCACACTTTCTTGTGCTTCACTGACTATATGTGCGATCATTTCTTTGGGCTCATTACACATCCTCAACATGAAATCATTCTCTAAGAGTTTACAGAGTTCACTGGTACTGATGAGCTTTCTGTGCTATCATATTTTCACTCTCTCAGCTTGGTGGGATTCTACTTGGCATCCCCGCTGCGTTTGCTCTGCTTTGAGGGTGAATATTTGTACGTAGCTGTGCTGGGAGTATCTGAGGGGTTAGACTGAGGGCTGCTCCTTCCTTTCCCTTCTGGCTTCACCCCGTGACAGGAGGTAAAAGTATGTGCAGTGTGAGGTGCGGTGGGAGGGCAGTACACACAGCCACATGGTTCAAGGTCCAACAAGCAGGCAGAGTTCTGAGTGTGTATTGAGGATGCTGGCGCGGAAGGTCGAATGAGAAAGTTGAGGTCGAATGAGAAAGCTGAGGGTCCGAGATGTCACCGTGTGCCTGCTGAGATGGCAGAGATTGTGAGTGGAGGCCACTGGGACCTAGCCCTGGTATTACAAAGAATCCACTTCTGGTTCCAGAATGGCTTTGGAGATGTCAATTGAGAGGTCAACCTTAACCGGAAGGTTGAATGAGAAGGCGCAGGGTCTGAAATGTGATATGAGCCTGCTGAGATCAATAATTCTAGGCTTTGGAACATTATTTAATGCAGTCCCTGTTCAACAAACATTTTCCTTTCTATATATGAAGATTGCTCTCATCCTTTATCTTTTTTTTCTCTCCAAGTCACAATGCTCACAAGAGGTCTTTCTAAAACTGATACCAACTCTTTCAAAATCTAGCAATTGCTACAGGCAGTTTCCACAGTTGCAAAACATCTTCAAGGTTAAATGGCCTGAATCCTGATAAACCTGTTACAGACACTGATTCTCAAGAAAGGGAATAAGTTAGCAAGAAATTTAGTATCGTGTTGCTTGGGTTCACAGATCGGATCTTATGCTTGCTTGTTCTAAGAATATCTGGGGCTAGCTGTCATGTCATTCCTGTCCCCACTCCTCCCTTACGTTGAAATTCCTCACTTGAATGATTTATTCTATTTTTCCCAATCTCAAAATTATTTTGCTCACAGAGGGAGACTCATAGAATGAAAGCTGAGTGATCGATTATCTTGGTTGATTATTGTTCATAACATTTTGCAAAAGATTTCTTTTTCCCCATTATTCCTCTTCTTCAGAGATGTACTATCTTTTTTATTTTTTTTCAAAGGTTCAATCTCAGTCCTTCTGGATTTACATATCTCCTGCATTTTTTTCTAAAACTGCTTTCTATATTTTGGTGATAGTCATTCATTTTCTATCATTTTATTTTATTTTATTTCAAAGTCTCATAGAATCAAATTCATAAGATATATTATTATAAAGACAGAATAACCTATTATAGCCTTCCCCTCTTCAACTCTATTAATTATTATACTTATATAATTAAATAGTCATTTTTAGTATTTTTTTCACACTGCAATTAATGTTTCTGTGAGAACATACTTGCATTTTTCCTGAACATTTAATGCACATTATTTTTAAGTTTTTTAAGTATGCATTTTCTTAAAATAAATGTTCTCTGTCCTCACTATTTTATTTATTTCCTACTTACACAGCAGGTAGGGTGTTTGCCTGCACAGCAGAGCCTGGCAAGCTACCTGTGGTATATTCGATATGCCAAAAACAGTAACAAGTCTCACAATGGAGATGTTACTGGTGCCTGCTCGAGCAAATCGATGAACAATGGGATGACAATGCTACAGTGCTACAGTACTCACTATTACTAAATCCAAGCTGTTTCAGTAACTTTCCCTTAAGAATCATGTAATCTTTAAGATTAGAGAAATAATATAGCAGTTTAGGTGTTCGCCTTACATGTGGCTGATGTGGGTTCAATCTTTGGCACCTCAGATGGTCTCCAAACACTTCCAGGAGAGATTCGGGAGCATAGAGTTAGGTGTAACTCTTGAATACCACCGGGTGTGGCTCAAAGAACAAGCAAACCAAAATAGAATCAAGTCATCTTCATGTCATCATTGACATTTTTTTCCTCTGCAGCTGATCAGTATTAAGGCTATATTATAATTCTCCCCTGCCCTCAAGAATTGTGAACAGTCTCCTAGCCATTCCAGTCTCATTTAATTAAACCATTATAAACTGCTTTCCATGACTTTATTTGAAATACTCTAGGAGCACCTATTTTTTGCATTATTTTGGCCTCCTGGTGAATGACTTCTGAGTGGAAGCTGTGCTATAAAATGTGCTTTATTGACCAGAAAATAATACAAGGGTTAAGGCACTTGCCTTGAGCACAGCTGCCCTGTGTTGATCCCTAGCACTGTATTGTGGTCCCTGAGCACTTCTAAGCATAGAGCCAAGAGTCAGTCCCGAGCATAGCCAAGTGCGACCCCAAATCCCCACTTCCAAAATTTTAAATTTTCTTTTAATTGAATACTTTTTTACATTTTGAATAGTGAAATTCTGCTTTTAGTTTGTCCTGGGTTGGCAAGTAAATGCTTATTATTAATGCCAAAACTTTCCTGATCTAGTTTTAGTCTTTCTCTTACGAAGATATTCATTTTAGTTTCCTTGCTGATCTATTAGTGTCTTTATTATAGAAAAACATTGTGCTTAGGGAGCACTGATTTAAATACCTTGTTAGCATGTTCCTCAAAGTGGCATTTTGTAGAGGGGTGCCACCATTGCCTATAGGTTGGTCAGGAAGGAGAATGTCATCTGAAGCACTGGTGAGAGACAGCTCTGTCCCTTTGTCTTCTCCACTTCTTCGGATTTCACACTTGGGATTGTACCATTGTCTTCCTCTGCTGCCTGCTCACTTCCCCTTTAGCTCCCCACCAAGATATATTTCATATCCTTCGGATTCAGAGTTTATTTGTCTCTTCTCTGAGGTGCTTGCTGCTTCCCCAGAGGAGAACGATGTCTCTACCCACACTTTAATTTTTTCCCCTTTATTATTCATTACCGCTTGCATCACTGAGTGACTACCTCTGTTCCCCAAGTAATGTGGAGACCTGTCTTCTGAGTGCCCATAAACAGTGGTGAATAGGCTGAAATTTTCAAAAAAAAGTTAGAGGAACTTTTGAAATATCAGTTGCATGTGATTATTCTACATGTCATTGAGAGACTAATGAAAATCTAGGTTGAATGAGGAGCATTGGTTCATGTTTGAAGCCTGAAAATCATAAGCATCTTTGTGTTTCTAAAAGACCTGGACTTTTATTGCTGGAGGACAGTATTTCTCTGAAACTAATACTATTTATAGTTAGTGGTCAACAGAGTAGAGAGTTCAGGTGCCAAGAAGAGATCATGGGACAAGTGAGATTCTCAAAGTTTGTTTTTCTCTGTTGTTTTGGGGGGTGGGTGGGGGTTTTTATGTTTTGTTTGAGGTCACATCTGGCAGTGCTCAGGGGCTAGCCCTGGCTCTGCACTGAGGAGTTACTCCTGGCGTGCTTGGGGGACCATACGGGATGCTGGGGATCAAACCTGGTAGGCCACATGCAAGGCAAGCATGCTATCGACTGTACTATCTCTCCGGCCCCTCTCAGTCTCTTTTCTAGCCCCTGTGTGTGGCCTTGTCCATAGATTCAGCAAGTGCAGGATTCTGTGCACTTTCCTTTCCGTGCTAAGAGGAGTGAATCCAGATGCTCAGCACTCTGTCCACTGAGCCACACTGCCTCTCAGCATTTCTCAGCTGTGTTGTCCATCCTGCATGGCTACCTGAGTCCTGGGTCTGAAACTGCCCCAGGCCTGAGGCCTCCAAGTCAGAACAGCACACCCCCGAGTTTCCTACTTTTTTAATGATGAAGAAGGACAAGAGCAGGTACTTCCAGGGAGGTGTTACTGTCGCAGGAGAACACACATATCCCTCCCACGGGTCTGCCCACCTTTTACTGAAGGACTGTGCCAAGGGAATGATCATTCACATGGTACTCTGCCTCAAAATGTCTGAGAAACTAGCTAGAGGGAAAGTATATACATAAAAATCTTAGAAAGTGGACACGTGTGTGTATGTATGTGCATGCGTCCACTCACAATTGCTACATGAATAAAAAAAGGAATATCCAGGTCACTGGATGTCAGAATGCAGTTGTTTTGCATTTGTTGGTCAAAACCAGCTTTACAAGTCTGACTGTAGAGCATTTATCCTTTTTTTTCTTTATACACAACTCGAAAAAGTATGTGTTTTAACTTCATCCTCGGCAATAATATCAGTGATATCATATGGTTTTCTTCAAATGTACATTTTCTTTTCTCCTTGGCACATACTATTTGGTTGAACTACAGGAATTTACCAGAGTTTGAACATTTTTTAATGTTTTTAATTTTTGGGGGGTCACACCCAGTGATGCACAGGGGTTATTCCCACTCTGGACTCAGGAACTACTCCTGGCGGTGCTCAGGAGACCATATGGGATGCCGGGGTTTAGTTCCCCATGCAGGGGTGGTGTGGGCAGAGGGAGGGGTTGCTGCTGGGGAAGGACCACTCAGGAAGGAGTCCGAGGGGACCATGGACTAAAGGTTGCATCGGAGGCTGTGCTCTTTGGTGAGATGATTATTCCCTCCAGAAACTCTGGGTGTTACAGCTTCTCCAGTCTCAACAGAGCTCCAGAAGTCAAAGCATCAGCCACAGAAACAAAATTGGCAGGATTAATGTAATTTAAACAGGACGGATGCTCTGTCTCTATGTGTCTCTGTGCGTCTCTGTCTCTATCTCTCTCTCCCCATCTGTGTGTCTCTATCTCATTCTCATTTTATTCATTGAACCAGTGGGCAGGAGGCAGGACACATGTCTTCTATGTTCTAGACACCATTTTGACGGATAGTGATTTAACAGGACACTTTTTTTTTTACATATTTAAAGTCAGGCTGTTTTTATCAACCAAACAGTGATGCAGTGGAACCACATGCGACAGGCCCTGAGTGCTGAGAAATCCGATGGGGGAGCATGAGGCTGACAGACAGTGAAGTGACCATCCCAGGCAGTGGTGAGGGCGCATACTGTGCAGAGGGTGATGTTTCTGCGGAGTTGGCTGGAAGGGGCAGAGCAGGGCGGCTGAACAGGTGTCAGGAGGTGCCACAAGACCCAGGCTGAGCAGGTTCAAGGAGGAGCAACAGCCCTGTTATGGGAAAGAGAACTGCAGGAAGTGAGGCAGCAGGGAGGACCTCTGAGACACTGGGTGGGAAGGAAGGGGAGGGAGGGAGGGAGGGAGGGAGGGAGGGAAGGAGGGAGGGAGGGAGGGAGGGAGGGAGGGAGGGAGGGAGGGAGGGAGGGTGGCTGCCCGCCTGGGTGTGCTTCTGTGAGACTCCACTTAAGCAATAGAATTTAGGAGTTAAACTTTAGTTCCACAATGCAAATTAAGCACACCCCCTCCCTGCCTCTGTTTTTATGCCTTCAAACCCCTTTGGTTCTCTATATTCATTTCAGTTGGATTCATTTGCACACAGAGAAACTGGATATCTTTTATTCCAAAAATCCTACATTTGGAATGTTAATTTTTTTACAGTTTAAATCCAATCAAACAAAACAGTCTCCATTTAAGCACAAGGGGATGGCTTTAGGTCAAGACTGTTTGCAAATCACTTTCTGTACCATTGCATTCCTTGCCATATAGGCAGCATTTAAGTAAAATGAAATACAATTTCATGAACTGCCACACTTTGTAAATCTAGAAGAAGGGGAAAAAAAACAAACAAATGGGATCCGTGGAACAATCAACAATTTGCTTTTATTTTCTATTAAACGGTGGTGTTTTTGCACTTGGTATCATTTACTGAACATAAAGTGCACTCTCGCCGCTCTCGCTGTAAGTGCACCCACAAAGAAAACCTCATTTCAAATCTAATTGTGGACATTGTTCCCTCATTAAAAATTCATAGGCTTTGTGAATGTGTCATATATGCACCGGAGTCTCCATTATTTCCCCAGCTCTATTCCCACTGTCCATTCTGATCAGAATTTTAATACACCCTCATCTACAAAGGTGTTCTCTGATGGGAGGTGGTGGGGAAGGGAAGGAAAATAGATGAAGAAAGAGAAGAAATTGTACATGTAAGTAGCGAGACCTTCAGACCAAGCATCCTGCAGTTTCTAGATAAAGCACACCTATGTTGGTAAAGTGAGAGGGCAAACTAGCTTAGGTTAACACAGCGTTGTTAGACTGGGGAATTCCTCCCACTGAGCTAACTCCGAAGCTGTCATCAACACATACGCATAGTGGGCCAGTTGGCTTGTCTTGTCTTAGGTGACAGGAGAAAAGTGGACAGTAGATTGTTTACCTATCTCCTCCCTGTCCTAGCTCTAAGGCCTGTCTGTCCACACCTGCAAGTCACAAGTAACGTCCCTGTCATAAATACCTGGCATGTCCTCCCTTCCTCCCTCCCGGCTTCCCTCCCTCCCTCTTCTTCCCTCCCTCTTCTTCCCTCCCTCCATCCCTCCATCCCTCCCTTTCTCTCCCTCCCTCCCTTCCTTCCTTCCTTCCTTCCTTCCTTCCTTCCTTCCTTCCTTCCTTCCTTCCTTCCTTCCTTCCTTCCTTCCTTCCTCCCTTCCTTCCTTCCTTCCTTCCTCCCTCCCTCCCTTCCTCCCTCCCTCCCTCCCTCCCTCCCTCCCTCCCTCCCTCCCTCCCTCCCTCCCTCCCTTCCTTCCTTCCTTCCTTCCTTCCTTCCTTCCTTCCTTCCTTCCTTCCTTCCTTCCTTCCTTCCTCCCTTCCTTCCTTCCTTCTTTCCATTTTTTGAGGTTTTTTTCTTTGGCCTTTCGGACCTTACCTGGTGGTACTCAGAGGGTTACTCCTGGCTCCAAATTCAGGAATCGCTCCTGGCAGGATTTGGGAACCATGTGCCATGCCAAGGATCAAACCCAGGCCAGCCTTTTGCAAGGCAAGAGCTGACCCATTCTACCATCTCTGGCCCCCGGCATGTTGTTTCATTTAGTGGACAAGACAAGCAGTGTTATGCAGCTTAACACTTTGGTGTTTGCCTCCATGTTTATTCTTTATCTGCACTTTATCTGCTTTATCTGCACTTTAACAGTGTTTTTCAAAGTGTAATGATACCACACTCTGGGGAGTAGGGGAGAATGAGGTGGGGTGGGGGAGTAATCTCTGCAGAATGAATCAGAATAAAGGGGAGGGGAGAAGAGAGATAAGAAGTAGTGAGGGCAGGTGTCAAGGGGATTCATGTACATGGGTGGTGGAAGGAATGAGAGGGCTAAGTATCTAAACCACAGAGTAATCAACACAAATAATGAGCCCAAATTTATTCACTAAACTTAAAAGGTGCCTATCAGGATGGGGCTGGGTGGGGGATACGAGGGGGAACCTGGGCACACAGGTGAAAAGAAGCTAACACTGATGATGGGATGGGTGATGGGACATTGCATGCCAGAAACCCAACTACCCCAACTACGAGTAACTTTGTAAGTCATGGTGCTTTATTTATTTTTTTCGTGGTGCTTTAATAAAATAAATATAGGGAGAAGGAAGGCAGTCGAGAGGTTCTTTCTATTTGTTTGCTTAAAGGCCCATTTTTATTTTTTTTATTTTTTTTATCTTTTTTTATTAGTCTATTTTTAATTAGAGAGTCATAGTGAGGGTACAGTTACAGATCCATACATCTTTGTGCTCATCTTTCCCCCATACAAAGTTCGATAACCCATCCCTTCACCAGTGCCCATTCTCCACCACCAGTAAACCCAACATCCCTCCCCCCTCCCCAGTCCCCTCTCCCCCCACCCCACCCTGCCACTATGGCAGGGTATTCCCTTTTGTTCTCTCTCTCTGATTAGGTGTTGTGGTTTGCAATAAAGGTGTTGAGTGGCCATTGTGTTCAATCTCTAGTCTGTATTCTGCCCACATCACCCTTCCCCCACATGACCTCCAACCACATTTTACTTGGTGGTCCCTTCCCTGAGTTACCCAGAATGAGAGATCAGCCTCCAAGCCATGGAGACAACCTCCTGGTACTTATTTCTACTATTCTTGGGCGTTAGTCTTATAGTCTTTTATTCTATATTTCACAGATGAGTGTAATCTTTCTATGTCTGTCTCTCATTAAGGGCCCATTTTTAGAGAAGCACAAAGAAAGGTTTTTTTTTTCAACTACTGATCTCTTTATTTTTTAAAAAAATTTTATCCAATCACTGTAAGATAGACTCTTACAAAGCTGTTTATGATTAGATTTCAGTCATATAGTGCACCCACCCCTCCACCAGTATACATTTCCCAGCACCAGTGTCTCCTGGTTCCCTCCCATCCCCACCCACCCCCATCCCCACCCCCTGCAGGTGCTTCTCTCTCTCTCTCTCTCTCTCTCTCTCTCTCTCTCTCTCTCTCTCTCTCTCTCTCTCTCTCTCTCTCTCTCTCTCTCTCTCTCTCCCTTTTGGGTATTGTGCTTTGCAATATTGATACTGAAATGTTCTCAAGAAAGTCCCTTTACCTACTTTATTGTCATGCTGGTCTCTTCTCTATCTTACCTATCCTCAGGCCCCCCCCACACACTTGTGGTCAGTTCCAACCATTGACCAGTCCTCCTAACCCCTGTTTTCCCTGGTGTGGATATTAGTTGTTTACTATATATACATTTTTATATACCACAAATGTCTGCAGTCATTCTGTATCTGTCCCTCTCTGTCTCACTCAGCATGATGCTCTCCATGTCTATCCATTTATAGGAAAATTTCATGACTTATTTTCCCTAACAGCTGCATAGTATTCCATTGTGCAGATGAGCCTTAGGTTTTTGTTTGTTTTTTTTTTAATCCATTCATCTGTTTTTGGGTACTCGGGTTGTTTCCAGATTCTGGCTATGATGAATAGTGCTGTATGTAAGTAAATTTTCCCCCACATGCCAAATAAGTTTGGAAACCTTTTCTTTAGCTATTTTTATTGGTTTAAGTCAAGAGCATGGAAGTAGAAAGATAAATATAATGATAAACATGATAGATAAGATAAATTTTTTTAAAAAATAAAATGAATATGCTTAACTACATATAACAAAAGTGTGATCACAGGTCCCAAAGCACATACAATTTTTCTGCCATTTCATCTGTAAATTCACAGCCATTATATTACATTTAACATATTTTAGGAATCCCCTTTTCTCCTCAGATAAACTTATTTTTTGTAATTTAACTCAGCAAGGAGCTTTCAAATTCTGAAGCAATTTAAGCTGAATACACTCTGATTGGAAGGATACAACTACAATCTCTGTTTTATTCTGTTTCACATTTTCAACATTATCTCTCATTTTTTTCTCTAATCTTCTATCCTTCCTGCTGGTGGTGGCGGAGTGATGAGGTCTCTCCTGCAGTACCTGGGGACCCAGGAACCATTCCCGGCAATACCTGGCACAGTCGTAAGGGACTGATGGTTCAGTACTCCAGCTTCTGAAGGTGGCGCTGCTCCAGTCTAAGAGTGCTCAGAAGACAGTGTGGTGCTGGGTGGTGGTGGTACTTTTATGACTCAAGTAGTAGATGGTTCAAGATGGTTTTCTAGAGTCAGGGCCATCAGACTCAACAAAGCTGCCAGGGCCTGGCTACCAGAGGAATCTCAGTCCTTGGCTGTCCTATCCCATCCCAGTGCAGGCCTCTCAGACACAGTGCTGAATCAGAAATTTCCCTTCCCACAATCTCTGGCTTTATGTTTACTTCCTGCTCACAGCTTTTAGCCTACTTATTCTTTCCCTTTCCCTCTAGGGGCGGTGGAGGTGGATGGAGGAGGAGTCTTCGTGACGGTCCTTCTTCCAGCCAGCAAGTGATACATCAGAGAGTAGTTATGTCCAGAATCTAGTTGTGTTTTTCTGATAATAGGCAAACGCTGCCACATTCAGAGCAAACTTTGCCACATCTTGTTTTCCACATTAACTCGGTGCTAATGGTTTCTCCCATGGTATTGCCACCAGTAAGGAGGTCTGTGTCTTGCTCACCATGATAGGACTAATTGCAAGCACTGTCACCCACACATTGTCAGTATTTAATGATGATTTAATATGAAGCATTTAATATGAAGGCATTCCAGGAAATGGGGCTAACCAATGCACCAAATTCCTTGAGTTTACACAGCTAGGAAAACCAAGAAGGATCTCCCAAGTTGATTTTTGGTGATTAAGAACCTGACCACCATAAGTCTATGATGGTAGAGGTTTAGATTGAGACGCACTGAACTCTGAGGTTGTGTCATTCATTAGCTACTAAATGATCCAGTGTCAGAATTTCTAATAGTTTCTATTCTTTTGTAAAAATTTGCTAATAATGACTGTCTCAAGAGCTGGAGTGATAGGGCATTTGCCTTGCACACAGCCAAACCGGATTTGATTCCTCCATCTCTCTCGGAGAGACCAGCAAGCTACCGAGAGTATCCCGCCCGCACGGCAGAGCCTGACAAGCTACCCATGGCGTATTTGATATGCCAAAAACAGTAACAACGAATCTCAAAATGGAGATGTTACTGGTGCCCGCTCGAGCAAATCCATGAACAATGGGATGACAGTGGTGATAGTGGTCTGTCTCAAAGATTATGGTAGATTTTTCATAAAACTAGAGATAAGGAGCTTTAATAAAGAATACTGTGTCCCTAATGGGTGTGTCTCAGGAGAGGCCTGAAGGAATTATATTCCCCATTTATTTGATGGCTTTTAGTTTGAATTCATTGGAAGTATCAGGATTAGCAATACCACCTTTAAAATTAAAACGTCCCTATGAGAACATTAGTTTCTATCTTCTTAATGTATGTTGATATTTACTGTTCAGTGAAACAGAATTGTGACATTACATTTCCATGCAAATTTCACTCCTAGAAAACGAAAAGGTATCAACGAATTATCTGATAGGAATGGGAGCGAGAGTTTGGAGGGTATCTTTGAATGAGGATGTGGTTCCTGTCAAAGGAATTGGGATTTTGAGATTGAGAAGTGATGCTGGGCTTAGTTTTATGTTGGTTATATATCTCATTGTTGTATCTTCTTTGTTAATAAAATTTTGGGTATCATAGAAACTGTCAGTTTGATGTGTTGGACAAAGTGCACATCTATTGCATTGTGCAAGTGATAAAGTCACTTTCTAAGTGCTGTGATAGTCGATCACTTGTGAGTACTTGAATTTAACAGCCATTGCCTTTCTCCGATGCCATCTCTTCATACACAACACTGGTCAGCCACCACTTGATAGTTATTTATTTTAGTTATTATATCATGCTAAACACCACATCATTATAAACCTTAAATCTTCAAATTCACAAAAAGAAATAAGCCTTGGAAGACTTAAAGAGCAGAATCTTTTTCATTAAGACTAGAAAAGGAAAAAAATCATGATAATGCTAGTTGGAACTCTTTAAATATTTGTTTAGGCCGAGCTTAAGTCATCTTGCCATGAAAATAATAAGCCACCCTAGCAATAGCAGTACAGCACAATTCCCACTGAGCATATTGAGCATCATTTCATTTTTATATATAAATAATAAACCTGTAAGCAAATATGATTACTTGAAGCTAACATGAAATTGCATTTCTTGCCATGGGTCAGATATTTTGCCCTACTATCTGCATTCTTTAGTTCTTCCTTGCTCCCCCACATCTCATAAATATGTGAGTTGGTTGTGAATAATCACATTAGATCAAGAATTTTATCCTAAACTGAATTTGGCCAATTTAAGGGGAAATGCCTTTTTATCTTGCACATAGTAGATGAGAACACAGACATTTAAAACCTTTAAGGCCAGAGAAATAGTACAGGAGGGAAGGGACTTTCCCTGCATATGGCCAACCCTTATTTAACCAGCAACACCACAAATCATCCACTGAACACTGTCACGTGTAACCCAAGCTTCCTCACCACCACCCCCAGAATAGGCTAAAATTAAACAAAACCTTCAGAGACTCAATAAAGTGGAAACTTTATGTTGGGTGATCCCTACCAAAACAAATATATGAAATACAGTCACATCTGGCGTTCAGTATCATCACTACATCTTTGAAAGTTATGGGCAGAATTTTGATAGCTGTTTTGGAAATTACGTGCCTGCTCATCACTACATTCATTCATTGTCCTGAACTCTGATTTCTCCATACTCAGACATGTATGTAAAATCTTGCAAAGTAAGAAAAGCTCACGTAAAAACTATTTCAGCTATTTTGGCTTCTCTGTGCATATTAACTTTAACCACTAGAAAATTTCCAGAATCCTAAATGTGTGAGTAGCCATGACATCTGTATTTGTGTTTGGTAATGTAAGTTTCACTGCACATTGACATCAATCATATTCTGCTGTCCAGTACTGCTGTAGACCTCTGGGCCTGTAGTGAGTCATTTATAGGCGAATTTCCAAGAAGCATGCAGGTCCTGGGCCTGGAAGACTAGGGTAGGGAAAGATTGTGTTCGAGAATTAGACTTGCAAATGCCATCCTTGTACGGAAGGATCTCTGCATCACCTTCTGTCTGCTTATGGACAGATAGAATGCTTGTGAATTACAGAGGGTTGTGTGGGTAGCATAGCTCGAGCTCTTGTTAGATAGTGGTGATGAAGTAGGATCCCAGGTAGTGCCCTGAGGACTCAGGACCACTCCTGGTGATAATTGGCCCAGCTTTGTGGGTCTGACAGATCAGTGCTTGGGACCAGTGCTGCTGTGCTCCTCCAGGTGCAGTGCTTGCAGAAGCCACTCACGCCATACCCAGCAGTGCTCAGGAGCCATGTGGTGGTGTGGGGATTAGACATTGGGCCTTCACATTAAAAGTATGTACTTTAGCCTTTGAGCTACTTTTTGTGGAAGTTCGAGGGAGGGAGGGAAGGAGGGAGGGAGGGAGGGAGGGAGGGAGGGAGGGAGGGAGGGAGGGAGGGAGGGAGGGAAAAGAGAGAAAAGAAGTTCTAGTTCTGGCAGCATTATACAGCAATCTTCAACCTTGTCTTCAGAACCGAATCCTTCACAGAAATATTTCTGTCACCAGCCTGCTCTGGGGTGGCAGTGGTAGAGGTCAGAATTCTCCACAGGGGCTTTCTAAGTTATGAAAACCTTGTTAAGAATACTGCAGTCAGGGGCTGGAGCAATAGCACAGTGGGTAGGGTGTTTGCCTTGCACGCGGCCGATCTGGGTTTGATTCCCAGCATCCCATATGGTCCCCTGAGTACCGCCAGTGGTGATTCCTGAGTGAAGAGCCAGGAGTAACCCCTGTGCAGAGCCAGGTGTGACCCAAAAAGCAAAAAAAAAAAAAAAAAGAATACTGCAGTCAGCTAATATTTTCTTCCAATCATAACTGACCTCCACAAGCAACTAGCACATAAAGACTTTCACCAAGAAAGAGCTAGGACAATCCTTCTGTTGACTTAGGAATGGTGAATGTGTCAGAGCTTAAACCACCGTGTTGTGTCCCCTCACGGAACCCATGCATCTCTTTGGGCTTCTCAGGCCTTTTCCTGTCAGAACACCTTCCTAAGAGTTCTCCTGAGCATGACCATGCTCGCACTAAGAATTTGGCCCATTTCCTCATGATTCTCCCTGCCAGCTGAGAAACTTCCCATTGGATGTCTTGCTGTACATGACCCGGTGCTCCTCCCTCTGTAGCCACCACCTTGAGGTCAGCACACTTTCTGTGAATCTGTGGAATAATGTTGCAGTGACTTATGTGAAGTGAGAAGAAAGGCCATGACCTCAAGAGTAGTCTAGGGCTGAAGCGCTCGTATAGCGGGTAGAGAGCTTGCCTTGCACATGGCCAACCCAGGTTCGATCCCCAGCATCCTGTATGGTCTTCCAAGCACCGCCGGGAGTAATTCCCAAGTTCAGAGCCAGGATAACCCAAGTACCATTGGATGCGACCCAGAAAGCAATAAAAAAATGAGTAGAGTCTACTGCTTCACTCTTTACCCACATAAATCCCCTGGAAAGTGCTAGGAAGGGTAGGACTGATCAAGACTGCTGTGGGCACCTATGTGGCATACACTTTGCATCTCACCAGCTTCACATAGCAGTCAGTGTGTCCTGCTTCTTCATGGCACACGTGTTAAGCCCCACCAGCTGATTTCTCAGGGAGCCACAGGCTTGGCTGGAGTGAGGAATTTGCTCTTTGGAAGTAAAGGAAAATCAGTCTTAATGTCTGCCCAGGTTTTCTCTCTGCGAGCCCATTGTCTGCTTTCACATAAAATAATTTCAGAAAGTAGACAAGATATTAGATAACTTTATTTGGGAAATATGAGAGGGAGGAGAGAGTTAAGCATGCAAGAGGAAATGTGGGCTTCTCTAGAGTGGAGAGGGCAGACTGATTTTGAGGACAGGATTTTATATGGATATTTCATTTTATTGCCTTCATCTGAAATTCTTTGCATAAGCAGAAATTAATTGGGGATTTTCTTTTTAACAACCTCCCCCCCACCCCAATTCAATGTGGATGCTCCATTAATAGCAGCCTTTGTCCTTGCTTCTTCTCTCAGGGGTCCCAACAGTTGGGCTGGGCCTTGAATTATCCATCCTGAAGGTTGTTCAGCTCCATGCCTGGGTCCTGTATTTCAAAGGCCTATATGCCTTTGGCCAGGTTTTGCTTGGAATAGTGCCTTTCCCAATCCACCTTGCCAGCTCCCCACTCCCCATTTCTCTCCCTACATGCAAATAGCAAGAAGGCAAGTCCCAGGGAACTTGAGGTCCTTACTGACCTGCTCATTGGTGACCATGCATAAACAAGGGCTGTGTGTGGTGGTCATTTCAGAGAAAGAGAAAAATCAAGGTGTCTGGCAACAAATTGGAGGTGGGGGCAGGGAGGTGTCCTGCTAAATATGAGTTCTGGGGCAGTCATGACCACGGGGCTATTGCTTTATTCATGGTGCTGCAATAGCATCATTAAGAGTCCATTGGTTTAAAAAATAACCAGCATGTTCTCTGCGACTGGACCAGGAGCAATGTGAAACAGGATGAGCAACTGGCTCCGACTGGTCTCGGTCTGATCTCGTTTTTATTGCCGGTAGATTTCCATAGATTATACTGCTCTAATCAGGGCATTTTGGAAAATAGATAATCTATTTACCAGAGCTCACAGCCATTTAAAGGCCAGTTATTCACCCACTACAATTAAAATGTTCCACTTTGTCGCTTAATACGTTTTCCATGGTTGGGTCAAGGTGTGAAATGAACATGTAAGAAAAAGATCAGGGATAGCCCCGTTCAGATTAGAGAGGGGAGGATGAGACGTCTGCTCTGCCATTCCCTGGATCGCAAGGAGACTGATGACCTGTAGAGAAATGGCCTTCACTGGGTGTGTGGCCAAGAGAAGCATCCTGTGACCCACAGGCCTCTCCTTCTCTGAGCATGCATGTGAAAGTTCTCATTGAGAGAAGCCGTGAGTTGCTCATATGCTGTACAGCTCCAGGGTTTTGGAACTTGACATCCACCTCCACCTCCACCTTGAAACCTTGGAGGTGGTACTTAGTTTCTCCGAGTCTCCTTCCTCTGGTCTCTCTTAGCAACAGTTTGTAGTTTTGCTATGGAGCATTGATGTTTCACCTGAACCCCTGAGTTAAAATTCTCTGTTTACATTGTCAATGATACAGAACTTTAGAGGGATGGGGGGAGGAGGGTGAAAGGGTGAGAGTTATGGGGAAGGTCCCAAGTAGTGCTCAGGAGTCAGGAGGTCTCAGGGCCTCTCCCAGTGAGTCTCAGCCAGCTGGGCCTGTGGTTTAGTGAGAAGGCCTAACGGTGTAGTCTGCTTGGGCTCTTATGGTGCCGGAGTGGCCTGGGGCACACCTGTGGGGATGAGGCCTCCAAGGCTGCGGCTAGCAATGCTTGAGGGACATGGAAAGCTGGGGATTGCACCCATGTTGAGCACATGCCTGACATACAACCTAACCACTGAAATATGTCCCAGCCCCTATTCTATAGAACATTTAAAATAATAATGTAGGGGCCTGAGTGATATTCCAGGGATTGAGGTCTTGTCTTGCATAAATCAACTCCAGTTCAATCCCCAACA
Organism: Sorex araneus; assembly: GCF_027595985.1. Taxonomy (NCBI): domain Eukaryota; kingdom Metazoa; phylum Chordata; class Mammalia; order Eulipotyphla; family Soricidae; genus Sorex; species Sorex araneus. Next base: position 248,222,190 of record NC_073302.1, read on the forward strand.
ACATGTAATCATCTGAGTATCATTAGACGTGGCCCTAGTTACCGTTGGGCTGACTCAGTACCAATGGGCTCACTGAGCCAATACTGGGTCCCCCAGAGCCAGAAGAGCACCACATTCTTGGGTCCTTGCATTGAACCACCGGCCTGGTTAACTGAGAGTTCACAGGCATTCTGAGGGAGAACCCACAAAATTGGCAAACTCCACAAAATAAATAGAATAAAATGAGAATGTGAGGAGATCAGAGTATATGCCCAGAGACCACTTGCTGAGGAGAAGTGAGAAAGCCACCTTGTCCCAGTCTCCCAATTTGCTTTCCTAAGTTTGTGTGTGTGTGTTGATTGTGTGTGCCTCAGAATCTGGTGGGGCTCTTTCCCTCTACACCTCACTGCAGGAAGTGCACTCAAAGTCAGTGTTCCAATCTTAGTTTTCAAAAAATGTCTCTGATGACGAGAGCGTTTTGGAGGGGTCAAAGTTACTTGGAAATAGTTGCCTCTCAGTAACATTTGGGTGCCTTTGTTCCTGGAAGAAGCTAGAATGAGTGGACTCAAGTCTGTGAGCTGGTGCTCCATGAGGCTGGGTATGTTTGTCGTGAATCACAGGAATGTCCTCCAAGTGAGACTCCTCTGTCATTAATGAATCCAGGCCTCTGTGTGCAGATGGGATTGCCTCCTTTAATAATCCACTCACCAACAGAGTAAGCAATGATCAGCGTTTCCATGCTAGGTCTATTTTGGAAGGTAGAAAACCACATATTTTGTGTGTGTGTGTGTGTGTGTGTGTGTGTGTGTGTGTGTTTGATAGATGTTCACTAAGGAGAAGATGTGTTGAGACTTTACATGCTTCATAGTTTTCAGGACCAATACTGCCCTAAGAAAATTTCAAATAGTCCAGGTAGAAGATTCTGTATTATAAAAAGTTGCTTATACAGAACTTTCCACTCATTATTTGTTCAATTCTGGAATATACCATATAATTTTTTAAAGCAAAGGCTTTCTGAAAACTAATATTACCTGACATTTCCTTACTCTTATGAATAGATGGTTAAATCTTGTTTTTCTGAGTAACCGAGATAATTGCCTTTGGCCAGGTATGTAACTCAAGAAGCAGTGCTTATACCTGGTATGTGTGAGGCCTGGGTTCACCCCCCTGGCATTGCATACCCCTTCTTCTCAACACTATCAGATGTTACTCTCATAGAAATATTTTTTAATTACTACTTTTTCCATTATTTTTTAAAATTAAAACTGTGATTTACGTATTTATTCATAGTTGAGTTTTAGGTGTGTGATGTTTTACTACTGTCAACTTTCCTCCACCCTGTTCATCAGGTTCCTTCCCAACCCTCATAGCCTGTGTACTTACAGTATTGCCGGATCTATTACGTCCACATACATAGATCATTTTTAAAAGATTAACAGCCTTATCTACTATCCCACCGAAACTGGTTCAGTTGTCTCTTTGGAAAATGTCTTTTTTTTTATCACATGTTAATAATGGGATATTCTGGCTCTCATTTGTTTCCCTCTCCTTCTTCTCTCTGCTCCCTCACTGTCTCTCCTTCAGAACAGGCATGCCTGGGCAAAACCTTACCATTCCTGCAGTAACCATTTTCTTCCAAAAAGGAAGAGTGATAATTTGTTGGAGAATGATAGTTGCTGGACAAAGTAGGAAAAATAGAGGATGCAATCACAGACCCATAATGGTATTTTGTGTCTGAGAAATAGCCAGAGCTGCTTTTTATCCTCTGTGGTACACGCCAAGTCAAAACTTTCCTTTTCATCCAATGAATTCTTTAGCCCAGTACATATATGCTTTTGTTACACTAATGTGCAGCCTAATGGGTCTAGAGAAGCAGTTATTTATAGACCTGGGCTTATTCAAAGAGCAGCTGCAAGAAGTCTTACAAAAGGAGAGTTTGACTGTAACCTGCTTGTGACCCTACAGTCACTGTGAGGGATGTGGGGATTTGGCTTCCCAGAGGATGACTTCTTAAGTGCACCATAGCTTATTGGAAAAGATTTTACCTTCTTAAAAAATTATATTCTTTGACACTGTATTCATCTGTATTCTGCTTTCCAACAGCAGTTTTTCTTTTATGTTCTTTAGCTTTAAGATTGGACACCAAAGTTTCTCTTGCCATTCCTTAATTACTTCCCTCTTTTCATTTTTTCCTTTTACTCGTCTTCCCTTGAAATAGAATATGTGTATATATAAAATTGATATGTAGTTGTAAACAAAGACTCTCTTGCCCGCGTGCCTGGCTGTCTTCCCTGGGGCCCCTGGGAGGGGATGGGCTCCAACTTCCCTCCCCATCCCAAGGAGAGCTCCCAGCGGCCAAAGACCTCTGGAGCCTACCCACAGCCATGCTCAAGGCTCCTCTCCACACGTTCAGATAGGCCTCACACATGAAGGAACCAGCAGAGGAACCCAGGTGTGTGGGACCCGGGGCTGAGAACCCCAAACCTGCTGGGATTGAGACTGGGCCTCCTCCGCCCAGATTTCCCATTTCCCAGTAACAAGGTGGTCACACCCAGGGACTGCCCCCCGGCGCCATGTAATCCCATCCATGGCCAGCATCAAGAGACTTAAAAGCAAGATCCCAGAAGCTCAGCTTTTGTGACCACGCAATGTCTTACAGCTTACCTCTCCCTTTGGAGAACCTGGCAAACTACCGGGAGTTTCCTGCCCACATGGGAGAGTCTCGCAAGGTCCCCATAGTGTATTAATATGCCAAAAACAGAAACAAGCTGGGCCTCATTCCTCTGACCCTGAAAGAGCCTCCAATGCTGCATTGCTGGGAAGGACGAGTAGAGAGAGGCTTCTAAAATCTCAAGGTCAAAGTGGGATTCATCCCGGGGATGCAGGGATGGTTTAACATCCGGAAATCAACCAACATAATCCATCATATCAACAAAAGTAAAGATAAAAACCATATGATCATATCAATAGATGCAGAGAAAGCATTCGACAAGATTCAACATCCGTTCATGATGAAAACTCTCACCAAAATGGGTTTTGGAGGAACTTTCCTCAAGATAGTCGAAGCCATCTACCACAAGCCTACGGCAAGCATTATTCACAATGGAGAAAAAACTAAGGGCCTTTCCCCTAAGATCAGGCACAAGACAAGGATGCCCACTCTCACCACTTCTCTTCAATATAGTACTGGAAGTACTTGCGATAGCTGTTAGACAAGAAAAAGAGATCAAGGGCATCCAGATAGGAAAGGAAGAAATCAAACTCTCACTATTTGCAGATGATATGATACTATATCTAGAGGAGCCCAAAGCCTCTACTAAGAAACTCTTAGAAACAATAGACTTATACAGTAAAGTTGCAGGCTACAAAATCAATACGCAAAAATCCATGGCTTTCCTATATGCAAACAATGAGGCAGAGGAAAGGGACATGAAAAAAGCAATCCCATTCACAATCGTGCCCCAGAAAATCAAGTACCTCGGAATCAGCTTAACCAAGGATGTAAAAGACCTCTACAAAGAAAACTATAAAACGCTACTCCATGAAATAAAAGAAGACATGAGAAAATGGAAACATATACCTTGCTCATGGATAGGGAGTATCAATATTGTCAAAATGACAATACTCCCCAAAGCATTATACAGATTCAATGCGATCCCTATAAGTATACCCATGACATTCTTCAAAGAAATGGATCAAGCAATCCTAAAATTCATATGGAACAACAAACGTCCAAGGATAGCTAAAACAATTCTTGGGAAAAAGATGATGGGAGGCATCACCCTCCCCAACCTCAAACTCTACTACAAAGCAGTAACAATTAAAACAGCATGGTACTGGAACAAAGGCAGAGCCGTAGACCAATGAAACAGGGTGGAATATCCCTACACACAACCCCAAAGGTATGATCATCTAATCTTTGATAAGGGAGCAAGAGATGTGAAGTGGAACAAGGAAAGTCTCTTCAACAAATGGTGCTGGAACAACTGGACAACCACATGCAAAAAAATGGGCTTAGACCTTGACCTGACACCATGCACAAAAGTCAGATCAAAATGGATTAAAGACCTCAACATTAGACCACAAACCATAAGGTACATTGAAGACAAGGTCGGCAAAACCCTCCACGATATTGAAGATAAAGGTATCTTCAAAGGTGACACAGAACTAAGCAATCTAGTAAAAACAGAGATCAACAAATGGGACTACATTAAACTAAAAAGCTTCTGCACCGCAAAAGATACAGTGACCAGAATCCAAAGACTATCCACAGAATGGGAAAGGATATTTACACAATACCCATCAGATAAGGGGTTGATATCAATGGTATATAAAGCATTGGTTGAACTCTACAAGAAGAAAACATCCAACCCCATCAAAAAATGGGGCGAAGAAATGAACAGAAACTTTACCAAGGAAGAAATACGAATGGCCAAAAGGCACATGAAAAAGTGCTCTACATCACTAATCATCAGAGAGATGCAGATCAAAACAACCACGAGATACCACCTCACACCACAGAGACTAGCACACATCCAAAAGAACAAAAGCAACCGCTGTTGGAGAGGATGTGGGGAGAAAGGGACCCTTCTACACTGCTGGTGGGAATGCCGACTGGTTCAGCCCTTCTGGAAAACAATATGGACGACTCTCAAAAAATTAGAGGTTGAGCTCCCATTTGACCCAGCAATACCACTGCTGGGAATATATCCCAGAGAGGCAAAAAAGTATAATCGAAACAACATCTGCACATGTATGTTCATCGCAGCACTATTTACAATAGCCAGAATCTGGAAAAAAACCCGAATGCCCTAGAATGGATGACTGGTTGAGGAAACTTTGGTACATCTATACAATGGAATACTATGCAGCTGTCAGAAAAAAGGAGGTCATGAATTTTGTATTTAAGTGGATGGGCATGAAAAGTTTCATGCTTAGTGAAATGAGTCAGAAAGAGAGAGACAGACATACAAAGATTGCACTCATCTAGGGTATATAGAATAACAGAGTGGGAGACTAACACCCAAGAATTGTAGAAATAAGTACTAGGAGGTTGACTCCATGGCTTGGAGGCTGGCCTCACATTCTGGGGAAAGGGCAACTCAGATAAGGGATCACCGACTATAATGTAGTCGAAGGCCATGTGGGGGAAGGGAGTTGCGGGCTGAATGAGGGCTAGAGACTGAGCACAGTGGCCCCTCAACACCTTTATTGCAAACCACAACAGCTAATTAGAGAGAGAGAACAGAAGGGAATGCCCTGCCACAGTGGCAGGGCGGGGTGGGGGGAGATGGGATCGGGGAGGGTGGGAGGGATGCTGGGTTTACTGGTGGTGGAGAATGGGCACTGGTGAAGGGATGGGTTCCCGAACTTTGTATGAGGGAAGCATAAGCACAAAAGTGTATAAATCTGTAAATGTGCCCTCATGGTGATTCACGAATTAAAAATAAATAAATTAATTAAAAAAAATAAAAGAAAGTTCAGTTAAAAAAAAAGAATAATAAAATAAAATCTCAAGGTCAGGACAAATGGAGACGTTACTGAGATCGCTTGAGAAATTCGAGTATCAACAGGGTGATGATGATGATGATGATGATGATGATGATATAGTTGTAATTATATTTTATAAAATAGTTACATGTCCTTATGCATGTGTATATACACCTATACACATGTACACATATGTTATGTATATGGATATATAGAGAGAGAGGGAGAGAGACATAGACAGACAGACAGACAGACAATAGACAGACAGAACCTGTTACTTCCAGGCACCATGCTTGCCTCCTTCTTCCGGCTGTAGGTGTACACAAAGATGTCTGGTTTCCTTTATCATCCTAAGTTTTTGTTTCTCATTAGTATATGAAAATAATGTGTTTTAACTGCTAGTGTAGTATCCCCTTGATCTTGCCTTCAAGGACAAACCAAAGTTTCTGCAGAAAAGCAAAAGCATCTCTCTTTGGGTACACTGTACTGTGATGTATGTAAATTGTGACATCTTTGAAAAGAGTTCAGTGATTTCATAAATATTATGAGTAACAGGTTAGCTGCTCAAAGACCTTTTGAATGCATAGCTTTGCTCTAAAGTTTTATAATAATTGATCTTTGTCCAGTTCTATCCTTGGCCTATGCCATTTGTTAGAATAACCTTTCTCTTCACTTTTAAAAAAAAATCTTTTTAGCTTTAATACAATATTTCTACTCTCATCACAAATTATGAATAAAATATAATTCTATTGAAATAAAATTTAGGAAATCTGACCTAAATCTCTTCTCCAAAGCCTAAATCTTATTTTCCCATCAATCAGCAGATTTTGATCATTAATAATCAACACCCTATATGTTTAAGACTTGAAAATTTCATCATGATTTATTACATAGTACCTGGTAGTCTCCATTTTTAAGCTTTCTCTTAATTATTTTTCTCAGGCTCTCTGACGCACTGCACAAACTTAAAGTTACCTATAAGAATTCATGAGTAGTTTAGAATTTAGTGACCTTTCTGTAGAGGGACTGGGGAAATATTTACATTGTGTCCTCTCCAGTGAACCACTTGAAACTCTCCTCTTGAAAGCATTTAGTTGTTTCTCTGAGACACCCTCTGTCCCCCAACCAATTTCCTATCAAAGACCACTATCTTTCCCCGCAAACCTCTTGGCAGTCCTGTCTTCTGTTGCTGCGTTTTGCAGAGCAGTTCCACTCTGTTTCAAAACTTACAGTTTCTACTCATCTCTTAGATCCGCAAACAAGACCCAGTACTTAACAGCACTCATTCCCCTTAGAGACCTGTTATTAACTCACTACAGTAAGAAAGTGTGGTCTCTGGTATCGTTTTGAATTTCAAGAGATAGTAGCAAGAATTTCACAAAACTGATGAAAGGCATTAAGCTTTTCTAATTGTTTCTCAATTAAAATATTGTTCTGAATTACTGTTTACCATTCTTTGAAACAAACGTCTCCTTTGTTATCCATAGAGAGTAAGTTGCTTAAAAATCATAAAGTTAAATGTTATTTTAAACTACAGAACTCTTTTCCATAAACTCAAGAGAGTATCCTACTGATTATGTGAAGATCAAAATGAGATATTTTCTTAGTCCTTGAAGGGCAAAGTAGAAACTTGAATGAAAATGTAGTTTTCTTTTATTATGAGAAACATAAATCATGAAAATTCTAATTCCTATAAAATAAGAAGGCTTTAGGTATCATGTGAAATTACACTTTTGTTTCCTTTGGTATTGATTCTTTGCAGTACATTAATAAATCTGACTTTCTCACTCAGATTCGTCCTTTTTGATATATTTTAGTCTTTGTTATTCATAATTTTTCAATACTGTCAATGGTAGAGTTTAATACATACAACATCCCAACTTTACACCCACCACCAGAGTGCCCATTTCCACCACCGATGTTGTAGGGTCTCTTGCTTACAGCCCCCAGCCCCCCAATTTCACTACCCTTGGAAGCTCCATTTTCTAAACAAATTCTTAGAATCTGTTGCACTTGGTTACTTGTTATTCTCTTACTATGTTTTTTTATATTCCACATATGAGAGAGATCATTCTTTGTCTGTCTCTCTCCATCTGACTAACTTCACTCACTATGATACTCTCCATATCCATCAACATAGTGGCAAATTGCATAATTTCATTTTTTCTTATAGCCAAACAGTATTGCACTATGTGTATGTATTATATACTCTAGTTTCTATCATCTGTATTTGGGTGGTTTCCATACTTTGGCTATCACTATTGTGGATAGTGCTATAATGAACATGGGAGTGCAAATGTCCTTTCTAAATTTGGGGGCTTTTGAGAATAGATACCCAGAAGTGTAGTTGCTCAATCAGATGGAATCTTAATTCATAGCTTTATTGAGAAGTGACCATCCTTAATTTTTTCTTTTAAAGTAGACTTGAAACTAAAGACTTACCAAATAACTGTCACTGTCATCCCGTTGCTCATCGATATGCTCGAGCGGGCACCAGTAACATCTCCATTGTGAGACTTCTTGTTACTGTTTCTTGGCATATCGAATACACCACGGGTAGCTTGCCAGGCTCTGCCGTGCAGACAAGATACTCTTGGTAGCTTGTCAGGCTCTCCGAGAGGGATGGATACCAAATAACACCATTGTTTAATTTTACTTTTTAAAACTGAACTAATATTCATTCATTCTTTTTATTAGGTATCAGTTTTATAGACTATGGTCGATAGTTAACCTATTACTTCACAGTGTGTTTCTTGGTTCATGAAAAATTGTGTAGGGTTAGAATGAGCTTTATTATTAAGAATTGTGTTAATAAGAGGATTTTGTTTTTGATATAAGTATGAATTTATTGACATCAATTTCCTTAAGTTATTATTCCAACACAGGGAGGGTACAGAAAAACTAAAAACAATGATAATAAATCCACGAGATATAAATTTTGCAAGTCCCACTCTCAATAAGAGGATTTTTAAGTTTCAGAAACTATTTGACCCACTCATGTGGCCTAATGAAATATTGAGCATAATCATATTTCGTTTAATCACCTATTAAATTGTGTATACGATTTTGTACGTGGATATATATTAACAAAGAACAAGGTAGACATCTTCTAAATCCAAGACAAATCTGTATCAGTATCCTTAACATTTTATACATATTTCTCTTGTGATCATTTTAACCTTGTTATGAGTCAGAACCAAAACCTGCCAGTTTCATACTTGCTTATGAATGCAAAAACTTTTGTCATTGCATAGATAAAACAATAAGGAGAAGAAATGCTATGCCTTTAAATTGCACTACTTTATTTTATAAAAGAACTGTGGAAAATAAAGAAATTCTGCTACAATTTAGGTGTGGCATATAAAACTAGGGCAATGCTTACTTTTAGAAATATCAAGTGTTATTCACTGTTTTAGAATTAATTACATAATTATTCAGAAGAACACAAAGATCCCAGGGTACCTTAATGGAAACACCACACTTCCAAATTCAACAATAATAATTAGCACCTACTAAATTCCAAGTACTTTATTAGCTGTAATTTTTAACTCCCCACATCTCTGTGGGTAAATAAACACCAATAAGAATATTAATCTTTTCTATAGTTTAGAAATAAGAAAAGTAAGGCAGAGAAATTGATTTGAAGGATAAATTAGGCATTGTGCCCTTGAATCATTTAAAGAGACAGGTATTCGATGGGAAGGATAGATGCTGCCTGAGTACAAACATCGCTCTTAAAACTGTTCATAAATTACTGGGTAGCTATTAATTTAAAGTATCACCTTTCTTCCAAGTCACATGATCAAATCAATGTTAAGGTCTTTTTTTTCTAAAGAATTCCATGGCATCCTTGAGACTATTGGAAATGGCCAAGACGTGACAGAACTGTCACCCTCCCATATGCACGGTTACTGTATGACAGGGGTGCCATTAAAATCATTGCATTGGGAGATTGAAGAGGTATAATAAATTAAATGTCACAGTCCCTCTCAGGGATAAATCCAGGTTTACAAGCCACATCTCGCCAATGAAACCTTGCTTCTCAATGCCCGCTGAAGTGGTTTGTTACGTTTCTCATTGAAATCGTATCAGTATTTTAAGATGGACATAAAATGAATGCTTTGAACGTCCATGCCTCCAGGACACTTGATGTGTCTTTGTAAGATTGTAATCACTAAGGTAAAAATGATCACTAGAATAGTTACAGAGCCTAGGAAAGCAACCTCGATCCCTAAAATTTGGGATCAGTAAGGCCAGGTGAGCCATGTCTAAGCAAATATAATTCTAAAGGGTACAAGCAAAGGGATGTTTCCAGAACTAAGGTGCACTGGAGAGGAAAAAGTTGTGATTAATGCTCACATGGGGAGAACCTGAGCTAGAAGGAAGCCAGCCAAGTAATTTCATTTGGGGAGATAAGACAAATAATGACCTTGCAATGATTGGAAATAGCTTGATCACAGGGATACTTGAGTGAAAGAATGAACATGTAAGACCCAATTCCCACTTTGGAAGTGTGAAATAGTTGTCATTAGGGAGAAGCAGAGGCTTTGAGGTTTCATCGTAGAAATTTTGCTGGTGCAGGGATAATTAAAGGACAGACTCTTTAGAGTAACAGTGCATTTCTTATAGTGCTGAGTTTCCTTTGTATGGGGGAAGTTGCCTTTCCTCAGGATACCTAAGAGAATTGACACATACTATATAAGCAAGATATGAATTTATGTGGGCGGTAGAATTTAATTGTGAGGTGTAAACTACTTGTGCTGATTACAGTTTACTCCTGAATTATTGAAGACTGCATGAGGAAGAGATTTCCTTATTCTGATGGTCTGTTTGAAAGTGGTTGTTACACTCTCCAGTGCTTCTCCAGCTAAGGGCCAGTGACTTACGGAATCAATTTGTTTGTTACTCACCTCTCCTTGAAATGCTGAAATCACACTCCCACTTGCCTTACATTTATACTCACAATAAGTTCTCTCTTACAGTACATTGTCCCCAGGGAGCACTGATTCTTGCACCTAAGAATCAAATAAATAAGAAAGCATGTCATAAAAGAACCAGCATTTATGCCAGGTGCACTGACACAGAGAAATCATAGGATCAGATTCTAAAATTGACATTTACCGATGTGACTTAAAAAACTTTCAATTAAATTTATGCTGAAATAAAAAACAAATATTTAACTTCAGTTGTCATAGCAATATATAACACTTAATATTCAAACTTCTAGGGGTCACCTGTCTCAAGCAAAATGAATTTCTGTCTTCCAATTTTGAACTGCTTATAATCTGTATGTATAATTCCGTGTTGTTTGGTCCTTTTAAAGTTAGGAAGAAGGCACAGAATTCTTTTTTTTATTTTTTTTGGGGGGGCACACCTGGCAATGCACAGGGTTACTCCTGGCTCTGCACCTGGAATCACCCCTGGACCATATGGGATTCTGGGAATCGAACCCGGGTCAGCCGCATGCAAGGCAAACGCCCTACCCACTGTACTATTGCTCCAGCCCAGAGGGCACAGAATTCTTATACAGAATATAAGTAGTGTGATCTAGTTGCCCTTTGTAACTCTATGTAATGCTTTTGGTTATTTTATTTTTTTAATGGAATAGGACTTGACAGATTCTAACACAAAATACAGAGGTATAATCTGTGTAATTCTAGGGGGAAAGCAGACCAAACAAATTCTGGCTAGTTAAATCTGCTTTTCTCCATAGAATTCAGAAACAAAATCAATACTTTGCCTTTGCTGCCCCCTCCCCCACACCTTCGTGAGCCTCTTCTCTGGACTGCGGGCCTTTCTCTCCTTTCACTTTTCCCATTACAATGTGGGTGCGTGCCTTTATCAGCCTCCTGGTGAATAGATTCTTACCTTCCCTCCTCCCTCCCTTCCCTACTTTTTATCCTCCTCTGTGAATGCATTTCACAGACAACCGTCTTCCAAAATAACAACATCAATTAATTTTTTAACGTAAAAATTCCAATGTAGCCGGAGTCTGCCCTCGGCTTTGATGTGGGGTGGATGGAGGAGGCTGTGCAGGGACTGATAAGGCTGGGCGCCGAGCCTCTTCAGCAGGAGACAAGACTTTCCTGCAAAGGAGGTCGTTGTTTCCACCCTCCCTGGCTCAGGTGAGCAGACAGTGGACCTGGCAGGGTCACAGGGCTCCCCCCCAGAGCCAGGAAATAGAGGCAAAGGCAGGAGAAGCAACTTCCTCTCTGGGCCAAAGGCTGCAAGTTGTCCTGCGTGATTTGTCTCTGAATAGGCCAGTTTCTCCCCTTGAAGTCTCCCTCCGTTTGCTATTAGGCTTCTCACCACGTTCTTTTCTTCTTTTTCAGAATCGGATGATCTCCGTGGGGACCCCACACTCAGCCTTCCAAGTGCTCCTGGCCCGCAAGATGTTCAGAATGCAGTAGTTGATGCAGGTGGCCTGGAAAGCATCGCCCAGTGTCCCCAGCAGCTTCCTCGGATGATGGCTGCAGGTAAAGGTTGGTGGTGGGTGCAAGACATAAACAATCCTGAGTGGGAAAGCTGGGTGAAAGTGCAAAACAAGCTTCAAAGCAGGAAACCTGGGACTCTTCCAGAAATCAAGCCATAGAACCAGGGAATGCCAAAGAACATAAGTCAAATTGGACGTAGTCTTAGGATTTTAGATTTTTTGCTCTATGCATGTGTTGTCTTATTATCCATATATTTTTTGTTTTTAAATTTTTATTTGGGCTGGAGCGATAGTACAGCAGGTAGGGTGTTTGCCCGGCATGCAGCCGACCTAGGTTTGATTCCTCCATCCCTCGTGGAGAGCCCAGCAAGCTACCAAGAGTATCCCGTCCACATGGCAGAGCCTGGAAAGCTACCAGTGGCATATTCGATATGCCAAAAACAGTAACAACAAGTCTCACAATGGAGACGTTACTGGTGCCCGCTAGAGCAAATCAATGAACATCGGGACAACAATGCTACAATGTTAAATTTTTATGTATTTGGTGGTGTCCTCTAAAGTAGTGCTCAAAAGCCTGAGGAACACTCGATAATACTTAGCCATGTGGTTAGGAGCTCTGGGGCTCTCAGGGATCTACTGATACCTCTGGGGATGGGGTAGAAGAGAAGAGAATGTGGTATAAGGGATCAAACTCAGGGTATTACACATGCTCACCCCGTGTTTCAGTCCTGTAAGTTCTCTCTGCAGCCCTGACAAATTATCATTATTTTTTCTTTGATGAAAATATGTGACTAGAAGAAATATTTTATCAAGGTTACTTGAGGCACACAGCTGATTTTGGGGTTTGTTTTTTGTTTCGTTTGGGGGCCACATCCAGCAGTGCCCAGGGGTTACTCCTGGTTCTATACCAGGAATCACTCCTGGCAGGCTCAAAGGACTGTATGGGATGCTGGGGATTGAACCCTGGCGAGCTGCATACAAGGCAAGCGCCTTCCCTACTATATTATCAGTCTGGCCCCTCACACCTGCATTTTTTTTAAATGTAGGGATGCACATTTATAAAGGAGGGGCTCTACTACTAAGTAATCCATAAATTTAGTCAGGACCAGTTACATTACTTGATAACTATTGCTGGAGATTCTATTAGTTATTTAGAAAAGTGTGCCAGGGCCAGAATTACACTTGGAATCCTGTATTAATTTATTCTGTCTGCTGAGCCAATTGACTTTGTTCTACCAAGTGTGTATTCTTGCTTTACCTCTTCACTTTGAAACTTAAATCATGTCATTTCACTGCCAAAGGAAATGATTCTGAAGGTTTTGTTTCCAGGGTACTATCTTCATGGCATACTGTGTATATTATAAACTACAAATCACTAAGTTTGCTCCCAGAATGTATTCAGAAACTCTCCATTTTTACATCTGGAGAAAACATTGGTGTAGATTACAATACTATCTTTGTATGTGCAAGTGTGAGTGTATGAGTATGTGTGTGTGGAGGGGGGAGAAGGTGAGGGGTTGTCTAGGAATGTGTTAAATGAAGTCACACTTCATAGAGCATTTTCTTTAAAACAAACCCACCCCATGCTGATTGACACTATAACCATTTGTGCATTGTCCTCTCCTTCTACAGCCGCTGATGGTCTGGGGAGTATAGCAATAGACACCACTCAACTCAACATGTCTGTGACAGACCCCACCGCCTGGGCCACCGCCATGAACAACTTGGGCATGGTTCCCGTGGGCTTACCCGGACAGCAGCTTGTGTCTGGTAAGTTGGCTCCTGGATATACAGATGCTTATAGCAGTACCAAGGGTGTGGGGTGCCTTGGTGACCAATAATCCCTCCACAAGCCATTGTGAGCAGGACCTTGGCTGGATGACTGAGGCAAGAGTGCAGACTGGGATGGAGGATGTTTTACTTGTCACCTTACTCTTCTGCCTAATAATAGCTTTTCCTTAAAAAAAATGCAGCATCTGTCATCCTTGGCATTACAATATCAATTTCATGTTTTAAATCAGTCAGTGAAGGACTTATTTACTATTCTTAATTTGCAAAATCTTTTCACTGTATAGTTATGTCATTTGAGCCTATAGTCTTTCTTTGCTTGAGTCACACCCGGCAGTGCACAAGGGTTACTCCTGGCTCTGCACTCAGGAACTACTCCTGGCCGTGCTCAGGGGACCATATGGGATGCTGGGATTTGAACCTGGGTCGGCGTGCAAGGCAAACGCCCTACCTGCTGTGCTATCACTCCAGCCCCGAACCTACAGTCTTTCTTTTGTCAGTATAAATATTTCTTACTGTTGTTTTTTGTAATGTTCCTATTTTATAAATAGAGAAACAGAGGACCAGTTTATGAAATTGCTCCAGTTTTGAAGTGGCAGAACTAGAAACCCCAACAAAAAAGTCTATATTTCAACCATATTTAGAAACACAATATAATGTACTCAGTTTAAAAAAAAACTATTTACAAACATCACAAAATAGAAGCCCAGAAATAAACAACAGATATAGTTCCTGATCTCCCCAAATTGCTTACTGAGAGATAATAGTTCTTATATACTATAATCATTGTTACAGTGTCAAAGAAACAACTACTTTTGCCCATCCAATCAGATGATGGAAGATGGTTGGGGGTAGGATGGGGAGATAGTATAGGGGGTAGGATGCTTGTTTTACATGTGGATTACTCAGATTCAATTCCTGGCACCCCATTTGGTCCCCCAAGCTCTCCAGAAGTTATTTCTGAGCACAGAGGCAGGAATAAGTCCTGAGCACCAGGTGTGGCCCCCAAACAAACACATGATTTGGAGGGTAAATTCATCTATCCGAAGAGTGCAAAATTATAGACATGAAAAGATATGCATACCTACATTCATTTTAACACGTTCACTATAGCCAAAATATAGAAAACAACCCAAGTATCCAATAGTGCCTGAGTGCATATGAACTTAGCATGTTTATAAAATTACCCAGAGGTTTCTAAAATTTGTACAACTGAAGATAAGTCTGCTCAAGGATGAGAGGGTGTACGTAATTGACATTTTCTGTGGTTTGAACATGTGTGTGTGTCTCTTCTCGCTGAAGTTAATCTAGGCAGATAGTTTCTTGTAATAACTTGAGAGCAAAGATTGATATTTTTCCACCCAATTTTCCCACCTGCCTAATTGAAATATTCATGGAGCAGAAATTACTTTTCCTTCCACCTCTCACTTCTCTCAGAAAATGTGGGTGACTTTGAGAGTAAACCACAACCTCCACCATTCATTATTTTGCTCATGATTCTGAGTCGTCGGGTACTTTGACCATGACCAATTTAGAATTTTCCTAGCAACTTACCACAAAAAGAATGACAGCTCTTCTCATTATGAGAGAGTCATCATTTCTGCTGCAGGTGACATTCCCTAACTCCAGTGCTACCTGACTATTTAAACTGCTTTTGGAATCTGGGGCTGAGGCGGAACAGGGAGTTCCTGGGCATCCCATCATCATTTCTCAGACTACAGTGAAAGGTGCCTCCTGGCTGTGTTTTCAGAGCTACCCCATGATGCCTTTTGTGAACCCCCTCTTAGGGGCCGGTGTGCCATTTTTTACTTGGTTAATGTTTATGTATTCTCTTCTTCTTCTTTTTTTAATGCAGCTATCTTAGGATTCTTTAAAAAAAAAATTTATTCATTTCATTAACATTTTATCCTGTCATTTCTCATTTTGTAAGCTATTAAAAAATTAAGACATCTATTAAATAACTTTCCCAGTTTCTTTATTCATCTTAGTTGTTGACATTTAAAATATTTTCATTTTTCCTAGCTGTGTATTGTTGGGGTCTTTTTGTTTGTTTGTTTGTCTTTTGGGTTTGGGGGGGTTGTTGTTGTTGTTGCTGTTTTTATAACTTCATGTCTTCTATCATTTAAAAGCAGTTTTCCAGGGCTAAAAAGATAATAGAGTTGACTAGGTGTTTGCCTTGCGTGTTGCCCACCCCGGGTCAGTGCCCAGCACTGTACATGGCCCCCAGGCACTGTAAGGAGTAATCTCAGAGCACAGAGCCAGGTGTAAATGAGCCACAGAGCACTACTGGGAGTGGCCATAGAACCAAAAGTAAATACATAAATGCATTTTCTTTTGTTTTGTTGTTCTGGGGGTGGGGGCTATCACAGCTAACGTGGCAGTGCATGGGCAGGAACAGAGATACACCCCATGGTGCTCAGGGACCACTGGGGCTCTGCCAAACAGCTCAGGATGCAATACAGGGATCAAACCCAGATCCCCGCCCATGTAAGACAAGTGCTCTGTGACTTGAGCCATTTGTGACAAAGAGCATGTACATTTTTCTATAAAATTATGGTTCTGTCTGTTTCCTATGACCACTATGATAAAATATTTAGTAACTGCACATAGTAAGCACTCATGAATTACTTTTATTTCTTCCTTTTTGCTCATTTTTCAAACAGTATTACCGTGGACATTTTTATGCATATAGAGTTTCAGCTATTAGAAAAAAATTTGATGATTCCTACACATAGAATCAGTAAGCCAATAGAAATAATTTTTCATGTTTCTTGTTAAATAATTAGCAATTAACTTCTAAAATGTGCACAAGAATTTATTTATTTGCTAATTTAATATGCAAAGATAACATCCTACTATTCTGCCTGAAGCTCTTTTATAACTACTCTCTTAGACTTCCTTTCTCCCCTTTCATTTTCTATTCATGTTTTCTGTTCTGTAAATAAATAACTTCTATATGGCATCAATTTATGAGATGGGGTTCTTAGGGATTTCTTAAATGTCTTATAATTTATATTTAATCATTCATTGTTAGGAATTTTCAACAGTGTAGTTTATACAATCCACATTTTCAGTGCTTCCATTGACTTCCTTCATCAGAAATTTCATTCTTATGTTTAGTCTTGTCTTTCTCCAAGTATTTATTCAGGAATATGAATGCAGTTTAATTCTAGTACCGCAATGTTTTTATTTCTATACCTCTGTGTTTCATGCCTATGAATATGTTTATGCTTCCTCTCAGTACATAGTGTCTCATTCTATTTGCTTTTCTTTAACAGTTAGAGAGAAATGCTCCGAAAGTTTCTGATATTACTAAATAACCAACCCCATATTTGTTACAATTAAACTGATACTCCCATTTCCTTGCTGCTTTTTTCTGTTCATTGAATTATCAGCAAAGTAAGGTGGACATTTTTCATTCTAATTTCATCAAAAGGATTTCCCATAAATTCCTACAATTCTCTCCCTTTTCATCATTACCTAAAGATTCCCCACCACAGTCTTATTTCCATTTTAAAATTTAGTCTCAAACAGTATGACCAAGTATGTTGGGTTCTGTCCACTTAAGCTAGCCTTAGAAAGAATATTTATGTTGGCATCTAACAAGAAACTAAAGAGCCCTCCGAACCAGATCTTTCCCTTCAACTGTAGAGCCCTTCCTCCTCCACTACTGTTTGCATTGTCATGCCATCCCTTCCCTGAGATCTAGTTTGCAGTTCTGTTTGTGTTTTCATGGAACAGTATCACTCCACAATCTCAAGTTTCAAAATAGTTCTCTTGTCATCCTGGGTTGCCTTCAGACTTCTTCCCAGCTTTCTCTGCCACACATACTTCCCTTCTAGGATCCTCCACCCCCTTTGGTGTCATTAACTAAAATCCAGAATATCCGATCCTGAGCTTTGACACCATCTGTGTGACCAGCTGCTGCTTCCCTCTGTACCCCAGCCTCTTTTCTAAAGTTGTAATCATCAACGGAAAGAGCTTTAAAAGGAGCAGCTGAGGCCCCAGGTTTTAAGTTTCTTGTCCAGGCCTGAGTGGGAACTGGCAATACTTCCTGAATATTCTTGAGCCAGGAGATTATTTCTTGCCTATCTCCAATCATTTTTATTTTCTGAAATTTTCTTTCCTGATGTACACAATATTTCCTTATACATATTTGTTGACTGAAAGTTGATGACTATCTTTTACCCCAAGTGACTAGACATGCCATTTGTTATAGATCGGGTGGAGCATGTTCTGAATAGACATCACACCTTCTGATCACTTATGGAAGATGGCACCACATGGCATGTTGGTCATGAATCAATAAATGGCCTTGCCACTCTTACATGGAACATGAGTTCTCCTTGGATCGTACTTTGCTCTTCTACAGAATATCTGGATTCACTATCACTTCTGCCACCCTGAGAAGAGCTTAACTTTGTAGCTCCAGGTAGGTAGGCTACGGATAGATGCAGACCTCAGGTCTTTCACTTTTCTCTCCTGTGCACTGTTGCTTCCATTCATTTTATTCTGCTTCCTTAGAATGCTTGTTGGCTATTGGATTGCTTAATCCTCCTAGGGACACCTTTGTTCTCTTTAATATGCCCAGATATGAAGAGGCATCTGTTAAATCCTTTTATCTTCTGAAGCATTACTCTTTTAACTGGAATTTATTGAGCCAGATGTTGTGCTGAATACTGGGCATGAGAGACATACACCTTATGCTCCTGGTTTAGAGCCCAGTAGGAAAATGAGGACGAGTAAATAAGCAAAGTAAGATCGAGATATAAATGATTCTGCTGCTAACCAATGAAGTTTGTCACTGAGAGTATTAAGCCAGAGAGTAGCAGGAGAAGAGTTGTATTTTTACAGAGCACTTTTCTGAGTCCTATAGAAAATAGATAGGAGTGTGGAACAGTTGGTTGCAAGATCAGATGGGATGTTGTAACAGCTGTATAGTATAGTAATAATAGCAGTAAAAGTCTCAGTAGTGGAGACTGAGACAAGTAAAGAGATTTAGGGTACATATAATTGTAGAAACAACAGAACTGTTGATAGTACACATAGAATGTTAAGGAGAGTCAAGTATTACAGCAGCTTCTAGATTTCTGGCTTTGGAAGTTATGTCAGTAAGGGACTCATTAACTACCGTGGGGCATGCTAGAAGAGAGGAAGGGTAGAAGGAGATGTTGAATTCCTTTTGGATGTGTTGATTTCAAAGACCCCATTGAAAGGAAGCATGTGGTGAGTACAACAGGATTCAGGGTCTGGAGCTCACTAACAAAGATGACACAGAGGTGCAGCTTTGACAGATCTAGCCAAGGCAGATCACGGGTACCCTAGGAACCTCTTCACCCCACTGTGGTTGTGGCTGTGAAGTCAGATATAGACCCTCAGCTATATAAACTTGACATGCATGTATGTTTCCAAATATCTTCTAAATCTGTTTCTTCTCTGAAGAATAGGTAGTAATAGATTACTACCTATTGCTGTATTGCTGGAATCAAGGTTTGAAATGAAGGAAATAGGGAAAAGAAGACACACACATACAGTCATGCGTTCATGTATACATTTGGTACATATTTATGAGTATATAATATAAATACATTCATGAGTATATGTTAATGCATATATATGTATTCATCTATATAAGCTAGAAATGTATGTCCAAAACTCTCTGATAACCTCACATAGAAACAAACATGGACTCTGTTGATAAAGCATTCCCCCTTGTTTTTTTTTAACATGAAATATACTCAAACTAGCCAACTCTGTTTCGTCCCATCTGATATTGATGGTGATGTTCTCTGACACTCCTTGATTAAGGACCTAGGGGAGCCTGCTCTATAGTATCTGGCTCTCTAAAAAATGATGGTCAGAATCACCTCTTGTTTTTATTTTTCATCTTGTTGAAAGATTTCTCATTATCAAGTGTCAAAAAATAAATAGATCTTTGACTTAGGTTTCACAATTTATGAACCTGGTTTTCTGTATTCCAGGAAGCTCTGTTATACTTTCCAGTTATGTGCCCCTAACTCCCCAAGGCACTAGGACAGTACATATAGGATAGTACATATATTCATTCATTTACCACAGCATTACCATACGTTCAGAATCTATGGTATATTTTACCAGACAGTAGTTTGTATATGCCCCCAAGTCTCTGAATCTTCAATTGCATCCTCCACTTGATGTAATTTTTATTTTCACATTGAGTGAAAAATATTCCATTCTTCCTATCTTAAAGGAAAGTGATATGGGGAGCAAACAGACCGTGGGACAGTGGTGGAGTTTTATTGACTGGATGTGGGGGATGGTGAAGTAGCATCAAAAGTATAAAACAATGATAAGGAAACTGTTGCAAACTACATTATCTCAATGCAAATAGGGAGAATGTTTCCTATTCATAGAATTTGCATTTTAATACTGAAAAGTGTAATTATTCATTTTTATTAGAATATGCAGGTGATAATGATGCATACATGAAGCTTATGTAATGTTATACAGTCTTGTTTCAGTAAAATACTTTAAAATCAAAGATTTTATTAATAATAAAATTAAAATTTATTGATAAAATAAAAATTATTAATAATAAATTTATTGATTTACCATTAATTTTATTTAGCATTAAATATTATTAAATTCATTGTTAAATTATTAAGCAAAATCAATTTGATTAATAATAAAATCAAAGATTTAGAACATTTACAATATATCTAAATTAGTCTTCATTAAAATTATTTTAAAATTTATAATATACACAAATTTATAATTTAAATAATAATTTAAATTATATTTAAATTGAAATTGAAATAATTTAAATTTAAAATTTATAATATACTACAGCACAGAGTCTAGGGTGTTTGCCTTGCACGCGGCTGACCCGGGTTTGATTTCTCCATCCCTCTCGGAGAGCCTGGCAAGCTACCCAGAGTATCTTGCCTGCATGGCATATCCTATATGCCAAAAACAGTAACAACAAGTCTCACAATGGAGATGTTACTGGTTCCTGCTTGAGCAAATCAATGAACAATGGGACGACAGTGCAACAGTGCTACACAAATTAGTTTCCTATTTGATATAAATGTTTGTATGGGTAAATAGCCACTCTCACCCACACATAGTTCTCTGTTGGAATTTTTGTCTTAAGATGAAAGTGTTTTATTAATAAACATGGGATAATTGCTATGTTTTATTAATAAACATGGAATAATTGCTATGTTTTATTAATAAACATGGAATAATATCCTATGTTTCATTTCATTTCTTTTATTATTCTTCAGCCTATCATTTACTGTGTAATACATACTGTGTTTTAAATTTGTCACTGTATGCCCTTATATACTGCCTTTGCATTATGGACCCAAAGCACGTCTGTCTGCTTGAGAACACATATATTTAGGCTGTCATTATCTCAGAGGTCATACAGGACTATGCACTAATCTAATTAATATCTATATCATATCTAATTTATCTTGTATTTCCTCTATCATCAAGCAGAGTTGGGTGCTCAATAACTAAATAATTTAGCCAATGTATGATTTATTTAGATAAATATTTTTGTTAAAATGTATATGGTATATGTTTTTGAATATTTAGTTTTATATGTGGTCCTTAGGTTCTTCTAAGTACTGTTTTTATGTTTTTAGTCATACTTAGGAAAGCTAACTGTGACTTTCAGTACTATTAATTGACATCTGTGATTTATTTTTCTCATAATTGAGCAATATTTTTTCGTATTACTTCTCTTTTATTTTAAAAATATCTATCTTTCCTTAGTATTTTTATTATGTTTATTCTCTCATTTATCTTTTTGTACACTAAAAGAATAAAATGGCCATTTTAAGCATGCTTATCTGCTAATTTTATAATCTGTGATGTTTTTAAGTCTCTTCCTATTGATCCAGTTTTTCTTTTCATGAAGGGCCATATTCTGCTTTATTTGCATGTCTAGTACATTTCTTTCATGCCAGCCATTGTGAAGTTTACACAGTTAGATGCTATATATACATATAATTTCTTTAAATATTGGTTTGGGGATCACACCTGATGATACTCGGGGCTTAATCATTGCTTTGTACTCAGGGATCACTCCTAATGGTGCCAGAAATGAACCAGGTCAGCAGTGTACAAGACAAGTACTTTAACCCCATATGATCTCTCTTGTCCATCCTTTAAATATTTTTGAGAGTCATCTTAAGATGCAGTTAAGTTCCTTGGAAACATTTTGATTCTTTCAAGGCTTCCTTTCGAGCTTAGTAAAACAAGTCCAGGACAGCTCCCACTTCTGAGATTCTGACTTCCTGGGATCTCTGCCCCAGCATACTGCAGTTTCCCTTTCTGACATTTGGAAACATGGTCTATATCCAGCCCTTTGTAACCTTCAGAAATCTTTCTTGTTCCTTTTCCATGTTATTTTCCCCCTCATGGATTTCAGTCTTAGTAATTTCCCTAAATTCTTGTCCTGATCTATACTCAGCCAGGACCTCTGAGAACCCTCTGAATCCCTCCAGCTCCCTCTCAGAACAGCAACTTCTCTTTTTTTTTGTCCTACCATTTACAGGTATCTCGGCCTCCCTGGACACTGAACTCAGGGAGACTACAAGCTCTGTTTGCATTTCTCTCTCTTGAGTTAAGTCCTGGAAATATCTACACAGGAGAGGGGACAATCATGGGCTTCCTGCTATCTCTCTTCTCTTAATTCCCACTGTCCTGCATTATCTCTTGCCCACGGCCTAATTTATTTTGGTGTATATGTTGTGTGTGTGTGTGTGTGTGTGTGTGTGTGTGTGCTTCATATCAGTGGGCCACATCAGTGCTCAGGGCTCACTCTGGTCTCTGCAGTTAGGGATCACTCCTGAGGTGGCTTGGGGGGGCCATATGGAGTATGGGGATTAAACCAAGGTTGGTGGGTTGCAAATCAACCTACCTGTTGTTCTACTGCTCTGCTCTATGCAAGTCCATTCTTTTTATTTTCATTTTAAAAAATTACCTTCAATGAAAATGTATCTAAGTGTCATTCAGGAGTGGAGGAGACAGGGAGGTAGAGTGTAGATTTGGTTTTTTGTAATGCATTAAAATTTAAATTTCCTCAATTATGTAATTTTTATGATACACATGAATGTTTTCCTGTGCTGAACACTTGCATATTTTCATTCTACCTCATGAGCTTCGGGAGTGGGGTCCACTGAATTTGCTTAAAGTTTAGCCCAGAATAACTTAGTGAGTTAGTATTTTACTTTACTGTTATTTGTAAGAAGATCATGGTGGTTAGGCCCACCAGCTTATGAGACACCAGACATGATGATAATTATGGAAAAAATATGTACATATCCATTTAAACTTAAATTTTATAAGTGTTCTAATGCACGATCACGATCACACGATCATGAAATCCCATTATTTGTAGATTCCTCGAGCGTGCTCAGTAACTTCTCCATTCGTCCTGAGACTTTAGAAATATCCCTGAGATTTTAGAAGTTCTCTCCATTCGGCCTTCCTAACAGTGCTGCATTGGAGGCTCTTTCAGGGTCAGGGGAATGAGATCCAGCTTGTTACTAGATTTAGCATATGAATACACTATGGGAAGCTTGCAAGGCTGTCCCACTGTCCCATGTGGGCAGGAAACTCTCAGTAGTTTGCTACTTTCTCCAAGAGGGAGAAGTAGGTTCTAAGATATCGCTTCTGGGAGCTTGCTTTTAAGTCTCTGGATGTTGGCCGCTGATGGGATTACACACACCTGGGTTCCTCTGACGGTACCTTCATGCATGAGGCCGGTCCGAACTTGTGGAGAGGGGCCTCGAGCATAGCTGTGGCTAGGTTCTGGTGATCTTCGGCCGCTGGGAGCTCTGCTCAGGGTGGGGAGGGAAGCTGGAGCCCATCCCCTCCGAGGGGCCCCGGGGAAGACAGTCAGGCGTGTGGGCAAGAGACTCTCTGCTCCAAGAGCTCCAATGCAGGGGGGAAAAAAACGGATATTTTCATTATTAGCACAGATGAACTTGTGTCAACTAAATTCTTCAATCTCTGGGAATCACAGAGTCAAGAACTGATCAATTAGGGAAGCAGACTAATTTGTGTCTGAAGGATTCCGTTCTCAGAGAAGAACAAGCCAGTGGCATCTATTGAAGTTCTGGGGCCTGCAGAAAGTCTGAGGAGGGAGAAGCCTTATAGGCAGTCAGTGGGAGTGAGAGGCGGCCAACTACACATTTATAGTCACTGACAAACACCTGTTTGGATGATTTCGAGCAGTTGCTGACAGTGAATGTCTCTAGCACTGTCATAGTTGGGCAGTGGGTGGACACAGATGAAGAGTGGACTTTATCCAGGCTCTGTTTTCTCAGATGGTGGAGCGGAAGGTCAGGTTTATATGCTGTGGCTGGGGGAGTCACACAGTCTTACAGGACTGCAGGAGTGGGGTGGGGGGGGGTGAGCAACAAAGACAGCTGGAGGGGAGAAAGTGAAAGCAGAAGAGCTGACAGTTGTGGGGGAGAGAAGGCCAAGCCCGCTAACAGCAGTAAATGGGGACCCTGCCTGGGATCCACTTTTGCAAAAGTAAACATTGTTTTCCTGAGAAATTGAGGCCAGACGCAGATGGTGGATTTACCATCAAAGGTCTTGGAATCCAGGCTCCCAGCTGTATAATTTTAGTCAAACAATTTAACTTCTCTGAGTTTCTGTGCGAACAGCGAGGATAGTACCAACCATGGAAAGTCATTTCTAGAGTTGATGGTATGAAGCGTGAGATATAACTGCAGGGATCCAAGCTCATTGGCTTCCTTTGCCCTCACTGGAGGATAGTCGAGGGAGCTACAGGAGCTCAGAGGACCATATGGGATACCGGGGAATCTAACCAAGGTTGGCCAAGTGCAAGGCAAGTGCCCCACTCACTGTATTCTCTCTCCAGCCCCAAGGTGTGTGCCTTTGAGTTCTACCTCTCAGCCCCAAGAAAACTTGTCTTTTAAGTAGCTGAACCTAAAAGGCTGTTATTGATTCAAATTTGGAAGTTGTGTCCAATGATGACTGGGAAGACAGTGGCCAGAGTACATGGTTTGCCTGTCCCAAGGCTCTGTAGTTTGGTCCCCAGTTTCCCCCACTGGGTCTGGTTCTAAAGGCCCCTAAACAGCACTGGGGTGACTTGATTGGTCCTTAGCATCATAGGACCTTGCAGTATCACACCCTCATGTCCTCACGTTGAACTCTAGTCCAGTTGGCTGAGTATTACCGAGAGTGATCGTGCTTAGGAGCCCTGCCCCACCACCCAGTCCCACATTGAATTTCTTTGATGCCCTAGCACTCCGTGTACTCCTAAACGACCAGGATTTTTATCTTGGAAAAAAGATGTGGGTGTCAAGAAACAGGTCCTTGAACTACAGTAAGTGATATTTTCCTCATCATCCAAGACATCTGGCTTTCCTAGAGAACACAATTTTGACCTTAAAGTTTATGCTGAGGACAAAGGGCAGGAGGAGGACCATTTCTTTCAAAGTGACTTATGCCCATTGTGTCTTTCCTACCAGGAGAGCATCTTTTGGGAAGCTTTTCCTCACTTCACTGAGTGAGACTCTGGTGACCTTCATCAGTTCATGCTTCCTTAAACATTTATTCTATCTCAGCAGGAAAACTAACCTTCACCATCTTAATGGGAGGCAGGCAGGAGGTGGTGGGGTGGGAACTGAGGTCTCCACAGGGGACCTAGGCCCATTCTAAATCATTGCTGGGAAGATTTTCACCAGAGACACTTTTATGAACTGTGCAATCACGCAAAAATTCTCATTTCATATCTTCAAAACTTAGCAGTCTCGCTCTCGGAAACCATGTTATTTGAGAGCATCTTTTTGAATGTGCTCATCCCCAGCTGTGAGAAAATACTGGCCAGTCACGGATAGGAAAGAAGCAATTTAGAAAAATAATAGAGGGAGACAGTGATGTCATCCTAGTCTGGCTTTCGATGTCATCCTCACTGGGATGGGAGCCAGAGGAAGGACAGGTCAACCTAGGGAAAAGGGAAGGAGCCCAGTGCACAGCAGGGCCTGGTCCACCGGGGAAGTGGGGAAGGGCTGGAAGGTGCAGTATGAGCCAGACAGTGTCTGAGGGCAAGCAGAGTGTGCCAGGACTTGCTCTTGATTTTCCCTCTTGCTTCCCCACATGGAACCTCAGTTACTGACAGATTCTGAGGACTTTGCTCTGCCTCAACCATCTCCCCCACCACACCCCCGACACCGTACTGCCCCATCAGAGAGAAGTCTCCGGGCTGAGTAAAAACGCTGAAATTCCCTGATTTAGTAAACTCCCATACATCAAGGATCTGTGCACAATATAAGTTGGCCAGCAGGCTGTGAGTGTCTTGAGGAAACAGAGCAAGGTGGTAACTTTTCACAGGAATCACAGAAAGACTTCATCTCTGTAATTAAGGTAATCTCTTTGGTGGGGATGGTGTGTTTTGTTTACTTGTTAGTGTGTTTGTTCTCCCTCCTGGATGCAGAGAGAGCACCTGCAGAGTTAATCACGCATTTAGCCATGTGAGTGATGCAGGAGGATTCTTCTAAGTGACTTTCATCTTACTAGACTCTGCAGAGACATGTTGCAGAGGAAGAAAGGATGGATAGCGGCCCCTTTCACGGCCCCTTGCAGCACATGGCACCTGACAAATACCCCCAAACCAAGGGTGAACACAATGTTAAGCAACCAGGGAGATGTTAAGAAATTGGATGGGCTCAGGGAAGGCACCATAGGACAAGCTCAGGCACCGTAGGACAAGCTCACCACAGGAAGAAAGTGATTGGGAGCTCAGTTTTACCTATCATAGTGAGGGGATGTGGATACCGGCCACCCAAAATCCTAAGTGGCCTTGTTTGTTTTTGTCATCACATTTTATTATAACTATATGATTTACTAATTCACAATTCCTTAAAGAAAATTTAGAACCTGGTAAAAGTATGCATAGAAGGAACTGAAAATGTCCATGTTTCTCACCTACCTGCCTTTGCAAAATTTTTGCTGTTCCCAGGCCTTCACTCAAACTGGGGAACTGAGCCAGTGTAGCATCTGTGCAAAGCCTTCACGAGCCCATTTGATAAGAGCCTTCTCTGAATGAGTAAAGTAAGTGTTCTGCTTTAAAGAGTCTCCCGCTAGGCTCCATGCTTAGCAGGGGAGAGTAAACAAGGCAGTGCTTGTTGGAATCATGTTAAGGAGAACCTCCAAACAAGACTTGGGGCAAAAAGCAACCAAAATTTGGATAATTAAGCATTTATTGGAACTGAGGTTGTGGCCCAGTGGCAAGGCACGTGCTTAGTATATATGAGATGCTGGGTTTAATTCCTGGTTCTGCACACACACACACACACACACACACACACACACACAAATATGAAATTGAAGAATTTATTATGAAATTCTATCCATTGTATGGGAAGATAACATGGAGCAGAAATAATGTTTGAGTGTAACAAAGGACTTGAGATAGTAATATCTCACTTTGGTGTTTGTCATTTTTAGACAGACTTGGGTATAATGTAAACCTTAGCAACCTGCTCTGTGGTGGCAAATGTGTCTTACTCTGTCCCCATGCTCAGAGCACACATTGCTGGCTTGTGAGGGCCTCAGTGACACTTAGGTAAGTAACGTGTATCCTTAGTGTAATAACATTGCACCAAACAATCCCAGTATAAATGTAAAGAAAAATTTCTACCAACACTGAATACATCCTACTCTTTAATATTATTGGTAAGGAGAAAAATATCTAAAGAGGGTCTAGTTTAAGTTCCCACACCAATGTGATTTCACTGATTTTTTTTTTTCATTTTGGATTGGATTTGGAGTTCACTCTAGGCTCTCTGACCCTTTCCTCTCTACTCCTTATGCTTGATGAAGACCGTTTCAGATTTGGGAGTGAAAATGGCCAGGAAGGAACAATTTCACCTAGCATTGATTGCATAAACACAAAGAAAGATTTAATCAGCTATGGCACTGTAGCACTGTAGCACTGTCATCCCGTCCCATTGTTCATCAACTTGCTCGAGCAGACACCAGTAACGTCTCCATTATGAGACTTGTTGTTATTGTTTTTGGCATATCGAATATGCCATGGGTAGCTTGCCAGGCTCTGCTGTGTGGGCAGGATACTCTCAGTAGCTTACCAGGCTCTCTGAGAGGAATGAAGGAATCAAACCCGGGTCGGCCGCGTGCAAGGCAAACGCCCTACCTGCTGTGCTATTGCTCTAGTCCTTAATCAACAATGGGCAACACTTTTTAATTCATTTTAGAATTAAAATAAATTTTAATTATTTAAAAATTTATTAAAATAGGGGCTGGAGTGATAGCACAGCGGGTAGGGCATTTGCCTTGCACGCAACCAACCCGGGTTCGATTCCCAGCATCCCATATGGTCCCCTGAGCACTGCCAGGGGTAATTCCTGAGTGCAGAGCCAGGAGTGATCCCTGTGCATCACCAGGTGTGACCTAAAAAGCAAAAAAAAATTATAAAAATAATTTTTAATTCTTTAATCCAAATATATGGATAAAATTATTGAACCAGGTTCACATCTTTACCTAAATGTCATCAGTATTCTTAAATTTTCTGTTTCACTTTTTCTTTCCTTTCTCATGGGAGAGGAGTTTCATTCATTCTACTGTATCTAACTATTCATTCATTCATCCAGCCATCATCTGTCACCCATCCGCTCACACACCCGTCTACCCTCCATTTGCTCCCCTTCTTTCTTCCTTCCTGGATTGTCTGCATAATGAGAAGCCTCATAAGGAAAACAACTCTGTCTTGTATCTTCATGCCCTCTATTCCACCAAGCACTGCTTGGCATAGCTTGGTGATTGATGAATGAGGTTACTCGAGTCTTTTGTCAGTGATTGCTTGCCCCTTTGACTCGAACTTTTTGTTTTTATTAAAAATGATACAATCCATTTAGCTCCTTTTCCTCCACCTTGAAGAGAAATTTAAAATTACCTCCCTTTAAAGGCTTCTGATTACCTTTCAAAAGATTGTGAGTCTGTGCCCCCTCAGCAGGTTAGTCTCAGAATATGTTCCTTGTCAGTTACTGAAACTTCCAGTTAACTGCATGCCAAAAGGATGAGGTACCACTTTGTTTTGACTGAAAATGAATTTTCTGCCAGGAGCAATTAAAAAACATACAGTCTTCATAGTCTTTTTTCTTACTATTTTTGATTTGCTTTTTGAAAAAAAATACGACTTTGCAGTGACTAATGCAAAATAACAGAAATGGCCTGTGGAGTTGTGCCTGCTTTTACCTCATTGGTAACAGTACTTGATGGCGGATCTGTCCCACTCCTGTAGCCTTGCACCATTTTGGGTGGGGAGGGACTGAGAATTTAATCTGAAAGTTTTCATTTGATTTTGTTACTTGGTGTACCACATGTAAATAACATTTATCTTCTCTGTCAGATTTACTAAGCTTAACACTTTGTAAGTTCCAATCAACGTGTTTTAAAAGGTGAGATTTCATCCTATTTCCAAGAAGTTTGCTCTGAGTCAACTACCCTCTGCACTGCCCTATGAAAGAAGGATCCTCAGGCTGCCCAAAAGCTCTGAAATTCCACCATTTAGTAAACTCCTAAAAATCAAGGCTCTGTGCACGATGCTAAGGTGACTAGCATGTTGTGAGCATCTTAAAGAAACAGAGCAAGATGAACTCTGTTAAATATCCAGGGAATTTCCAGAAACGTATACCTTACTCTTGATTTTCATGAATTCTGTGTTCTAGTTATGGAATTCTTTCTTTGGGGAGTAGTGGATAAAGATTCCCAATCAATGCTCAAGGAGACTAGGGACCACTCCCACTGATAATTGGCTCAGAAAATTCAATTTTCCTGTCAGGAATATCATGCCGTTTGGGTCTTGCAGTGCTTAGCGCCTCCAGGCTCACATTCTTGCAGTGGTCTGGAGGTGATGTGGGACTTGGAATTGAACTTGGGTTTGCAGATGCAAGACAGGCATTTGTCCCAAGCCTTTCACTTCTAATTTTCTGGCTACTCACTTCTTTCAAACACTGGCATCCCCATTCTTTCTAAGCTTCTTTCTTAAAATGCTGGACATTTTAAAATCATACAAAACTCCCTCTGATCTCCAGTCACCATTTCCTCATGTCCGTGGTGACAAGTGCATTCTACATTTCAGCGAGCACAGTTATCTCCGTATGTGGGTAAGTCTGGCCGCATAAGTCTGGGTGTCTCTTACTCCAGACCCATACAACCATCTGTCTTATTTGTTTTGCCACCTAGATTTCTCACGCAAGCTCAAACCTGAGATGTACAAATCTGAATGTGTGATTCTCTCATATGGTTGTTCCTTCTGTGTCTCTCATTTCAAGAAATGCCATCACCACTCAACCAGTTGCTCAAGTGAGAAACTTGAGAATCATTTCTCCAACTTTGCTGCCACTCCCATCCCCCTAGCTGAGGCTGCTCTCTTCTCATATCTGGACTTGATAGCCTCTTTATTGATGAATTCTCTTGTTTCCATTCCATCTCGACTTTTGACATTTTAATTCAATCATGGAGACCCTACGTTGAGTAAATGGATAAATAAATCAGCAGCCAACCATCGGGTAAAGTTAAAATTAATTCCAAACTCCCTTTCAGGCTCTGCAGGGTCTCACTCACATCCTTAAACTCTTCTAATAACCCTCTTTACCTCATCCACTCCACCACAATTGCTCTTGAAAGGGTCGTCGATGGTATAGGAGTTCTTTATGGAACTGAAGAATCTCTTCTACCTTCAGTGTCTCTTCTGTTATCTCTTTACTCTTTCTCCCACCCTTTCCCTGGCTTCTCATACTTCAGGATGAATTTTTGTGTCCACAGAGAGGTTTTTCCTAACTACTTGAAGATGTACAATAGATTTCCCTCCTCTATGCTCCATCATTTCAGCTTCCTATTATTTCCTTCACAGTAATTAGTATAATTTGTAATGGCATACTCATTAATTTGTCTCCACCATCAGAATCTGAACTCCATGGTGCCAGAAATAACTTTAGTTCTTCACAATGAAAAGTTGTTAATAAATACGGATGTGAAGGAGGAAAGGTGGGAGGGAGAGGTAAAAAGGACATTGCCAAGCTATGAAATTGGAGACACAACAGAATACCTAGAATTGAACGTGGAGATATAACAACTAAAAATACATGCATTTTTCCTTGAAAATGCAATTTTAGTTTCAATATTTTCTGCATATGTTAGCTTTAGTTTTACACACATTAAAATCATAATGTTTTACCTTTAAAGCTTCTAAGCTTTGCAAGTCTCTTTTTCTTTTCTCTCTCTGACTTACTTAGATTAATATCTTCTAAGTCTAAACAATATGTTTTAAAAGGCAGGATTCATCTTATTTTTAACAGCTGAAAATTAATATCTTTTTAAGTTGTTTGTTTCCAACTCTTAATTTTTTACATCTTAGGTTGCAATGAACGTGGGATATTTGTATCTCTTTGAATTTGTGTTTATGTATTCTTAGAATAAATCCTCAGGAGTGGAATAACAATATTGTGTGGGATTTCTATTTTTCAAAACCCTTTCTGAATACATACTTCTTTCAATGAGGCTGCTTCAATTTACATTCCAGCAACAGTGCCCAAGAATTCCCTTCTCTCCACGCAAGAAGGAAAATTTTAAAACTCATTCCGAGGGGCTGGAGCAATGGTACAGCAGGTAGAGTATTTGCCTTGCACACAGTTGACCCTGTTTCCATCCCCAGAATCCCATAAGGGTCTGCCCAGCCCTGTCAGGATTAACCCCTAGGTGCAGAGCCGTAAGTAAGCCCTGAGCACTGCCAGGTGTGGCCCAGATCTCCCCCAAAGCATATAATAATAAAATTTATAGTGAAATGCATATTGGCTGATGCAGTCTTTTTACTTGCTGAAATTTTAATACATAATTATCAAATTATGAAGATTTGTTCTTGATAAATAGAATGAATGTAATCTGTTTGTAAATCTGATCCAATGTCTCTTTTCCCTAATACCATCACTCCATCCTTTCATGGCCCAATTAAATTGTGTGTGGCATTATCTTGCTTTTTGTTCCCATTTCTAAAACTCATTTATATACTTTGCTCTCATATGTTTATGCAGTAACCTGTATGATCTCCAGGGTGGACAGGGGAGGCCCCAACAGCTCTCCCCCTCACCGCCTGGGTTTGGTGGTCTTGGCTGCTCCCCCAGCCGGGCAGCTCAGGCCTTGGGGCGAATGGAGGAGGAAATGAGGACCAAGCTGGTTGATTGATCTGTTCCCATTTATTCCATTCTCCACACATGCCTGTTCCAGTCTCTCTGAGCCCTCGATTCTAGTCTTACACTGCCCTCATTCCCGTTTCCTCCTGTTTCTCCCCCTCATCTCTCCACGCTCCATCTTGCTGCCCTGCTCTCTCTCTCCTCTCCCTCCAACTCTCTTGATCCTCTCCAACTCCCCAGCACTGGGGGCAGATACTATATTCAGTCCAGTAGCAAAATCAACATAAGAAAGACCTTACTTTGCTCACAGCAAATTACCACATAAGGTGCTTTTCTCCTTTCCTCAGTCCAATAACTTAATTAACATCTTAACTCTACTTCTTAATATTAATTATTTGTATGGACACAATAAGAGATACATTGAGGCTTGTATGACGGTTCTCCTGGGAACATCTTGCCACAGACTCAATCTACAGTGCTCAGGCAAGATTAATTTTTTCCTAAACCTAGCAGGGTCCAAATGTAGTTATTGCTTTTTGGATCATGACGAGCATTTGTCCATGACCAAGCTTTTAACTTATAGTTAAGCATTATGTCACTTTGGTCAGGCCCATTTAAATGCCTGGATAGCATATAGCTACAACCTGCCCTGGGTCCATCCAGTGCCTCGTCGGGACCCTGCTTTTGGGGTGCTAGGAAGTAAAGGCAATTTAGGCTTAAGTCGAGAGAACAGATGTCTAGGAGGTAAATATCATTCAGAATCAATTAACTCCCAAGTTACAAAGACACAGCATTAACTATCTTCTTGTGTCCATACAAAAACGACATTGCTCTGAATTACCGATACAAAGGACTTATGGAGAAGAGAAAAACAATATTTACAAGTCAATAGACAGAGCACAAAGAAAGAAGTTAGAAGTAAACACAGAGGAATGGGAGCACTGTGTTTATGGGAGTAACCCAATAAACCTAAGCTCCCTGTGGCAAGGCAGAAAGAACAAACCAATGTTATCCTACAGTAACCCATTCAAAATCTTTTTTTTTTAAATTTTTTATTGAGTCACCATGTGGAAAGTTACAAAGTTTTCAGGTTTAAATCTCAGTTATACAATGCTCGAATACCCATCCCTTCACCAGTGCTCATATTCCACCACCAAGAATCCCAGTATAGCTCCACCCCGCCCCCCCACACCCCTAACCCCCCCACGTCCCTAGCCCCCCCACCCTTAGCCCCCCCCCCGCCTGTGTAACTAATAAATTTCACTTTACTTTCACTTTGATTGCATACAATATTTCAACAAAACTCACTATTATTGTTTGGAGAGTCTCTCCCCTAAAGTCAGACCTGCTGAAAAGGAAGCATTAGATAATTTGTTTTCCATTGCTGAGGATGAAGAGGTATGAGGTCGAGTGACCACACTTAGTGGCCTCTCAGTTTTGGGTTTCTGTAATTTAGTATTTTAGTAACTAAGTCCAGAGAGATATCTGCCAGAAGTTGCATCGTTGCCAACTTGTACTTCTCAGTTACATTATATTCCACATATGAGTGCAAGCTTTCTATGTCTGTCTATTTTTTTCTGACTCATTTCACTCAACATGATACTTTCCATGTCGATCCATTTATATGCAAATTTCATGACTTCATGTTTTCTGACAGCTACATAGTATTCCATTGTGTAGATGTACCAGAGTTTCTTTAACCAGTCATCTGTTTTGGGGCACTCTGGTTTTTTCCAGATTCTGGCTATTGTAAACAGTGCTGCAATGAACATAGAAATACATATGCCATCTCTACTATACCGTTTTGCCTCTCCGGGATATATTCCCAGGAGTGGTATTACTGGGTCACCCATTCAAAATCTTTACTTTGACTAATTAATTTGTTATTGTGAAAGTCACCAAAGCCCACCTATCCTTTAGAAATTACAAAAATGATAAAAACTTCTGCAATGAATAATACTTCATCTTTCTGTTTGAACCTGATTCTAAATACATGCAGCCAGTATTGTGAATATAAATCCCTCGTGATACCTCCTTTGAAATACATTGAATCTAATATTTGCATATAACTTTTTTTTCTACTGCACTGCACTGTAGACTGTCATCGATTCGCTCAAGCAGGCACCAGTAATGTCTCCATTGTGAGACTTGTTGTTTCTATTTTTGGCATATCAAATATGCCATGGGTAGCTTGCAAGGCTCTCCCATATGGGCTCGATACTCTCGGTAGCTTCCCGGGCAAAAAAAACATCAACCAATCATCTCTTTGTCTCTCTGTCTCTGACTCTTTCTCTCTTCCATTCCCTATCTTTCTCTCTCACGTTCCTTCTCCTCAATGTAAAGGGAAAAATGTTATCAACTACCCCAAATAATTTCTACATAAACAGTGTTCATCATGGAATACTAGCGAAAAATTTTACTTTTACTTGGGAGACATATGAACTTAGTTCCGATTAAGGTAAATCTCCATCACCTTCAGCTTCCTTGTTTGAAAATGGACTGGTGGTGGACACAGGACTGATAGTACAGTGGGGTGGGTACCTGCTCTTCACACAGTCAATCTGGCTTCCATCCCCAGCACCCTATATGGTCTCCAAGCCCTGCCAGAAGTGAACCCTGAGCACAGAACCAGGAGTAAGCCATGGGCACAGCTGGGTGTGACCCAGAAAATTAAAAGAAAATGGACCTATCAATAATACCTACCGTGCTGTCTTTTCTATCAAGGTTCAGATGTTTAGTGTGTGGCCTAATTTAAATAAGGAAATTAGGAGTTGTCTTGGTATCAGTGAAGATTTTCACTCACTGTAAATTCTTATCATTCCCTCTGCTGTATCTTAAAGTGATAAAGGAGAAATTTTTTGAGGGCTGGTGAAGTAACTCAAAAGGGAAATCCCCATGCCTGGCATGTCTGAAGCCCCAAGTTTGACCCGCAGCATCATATAACCCCCCATCCCCACCTGGTAAATTCCTGGAGGCCCCCACCACCACTATGTTCAAGTAGCCCTTCACCCCTGCACCTCAGCACTGAATTACTCTCACCTCACTACCAGGCCAGTTATCAGAGTGTCCCAGTGCCCCTGAGCACCCCTGGGCAGTCAACCCTGCAATGTACTAACAGTAAACAGCATTACCAAAGGGCTTTCTACAAAATCCAGGCCTATTTTACACTCAGTTTGGTTGTGAGTATTTAAAGTCATTTTAACATTTACTGTCTTCAGTGGGTGAAAAATTCATCTCCCACATCTATTTCTATTACTTTGACTTTTTTGTTAGTCTCTAAGCTGTCCCTGGGTCTCCAAGTAGTATAAATAACTCTGCAGTTTGTATCTTTGATTTTTTTTTTATTTCCCACTTGGAATATTTCTTTTAAGATCAGTTTTCAAGTCAACAGATGAGATGGCCATTTTCTTTACTCCTGAGACAGCAAGAAATTACTTTCCAAAAGGGTTTTATAATTTATTCCCGCATTGGAGATGCTGGAATGTTTTCTATTTTAGCAACCTTGCTCACCCTGGGTGTTGTTGAAATTATTTATTTTTATTTTTTGCTAATTTAGTAAGCACAAGATGCCTGCTTCTTTTCATTGTCCTGAAACTATAATTTAAAGGACCTCCTAGTGGTCCCACAGGCAGATGGGAAGCCTGGCAGTGACATCCCAGGTTTGTTTTCTCTCCTTTCACCTGCCAGTTAATGAGTAGGTGATATTTCCAGAGTCACAGTTGGACCAGATTGAACTGTTCTTGCTGAGCTGTTAATGATTCAGAAACACCGTCCCACCTCACCAACCTATGTAAACCCCACTTGGCATCTCTGAGGGAAACTCCGGACCTGCTTCATTGGCATGGCCTTCCTTCTGAACTGGTCTGACAATTCCAGGGAGGTACTCAGCCCCAGACAGCAGAGACTTCTACATATGGTTTAATCTCAGGCCGCAGTTCATTTGGTCCCATTGTTTTCTCTGCTGATAATATTTTATCAAACAGATGCATTCCTCTGCCAGGTGATTCTGTTAAGCCTTTCCTTTTTAGTATGTTTTACTCTGTGTGCATGGATAGTCTTAGCACAGTTTTGGCCACACAATATTGCCTGACTAATATTATCAGAGACCCTGAGCTGAATATCTTGTCACACAGATGATAGTCCAGAAGGTAATGGCATGCAGGAACACTGTCCTCTCCCCACAAAGTCATTTTTAGAACTTTACAGTCACATAAGACGTCCAATTTGACTTTGCTTTCAGGTGCAACTTTTCTTCTTCACCTCATTCTGATTTGCTTTTCTGGTGCCTTTTCCTAATCTCTTCCAGTTCAGTCCTCTGGCTTATTCCTGTGAGTAAAATTAGCTTCTTCTAAAACACAGTCTCTGGAGCAAACTCATGCCATGGGTGGATGGATTTCTTCCCTCGTTAGATTATGTGACACCAGTCCACTTGCTCCCAGAAGCCTTCATAATTATTATTGACTCCATTTTTTAGTGTTAGCATTTTCTAGCTCTGCTATGTTTAGAATATACCTGTTCCCATCATTCATCATCCTTTAGCAATAATCTCTGGTTTCTGCAGCATCTTAAGCTCCATTGTACCATCCATCCATCTATCCATCAATCCATCCATGGCTGATTGCCCCTCTCCTCCAACTTAAAGTTCTTCCTAGTTGTGAATGATTTTACCTCCTCTACCTAAACCTCTGATTTCTAAGCCTCTCATTCCCTCATATGATTCCTTGTCAGATACACAAAAGCACCTCTATATATGTGTTTATTGATCTGCATTTATACATATGCTTATGTTTATGTAGTATTCCGTTCATAAGATACATATGTATGTTTATATGGTCACATACAGATGGTTTTATACTTGTATACATATAGATAACTTGTCTGTGTCTATTTATAGATCCTTTATAGATCCTTTAACAATATAGTTAGAGCTAGAATATAATTAAAACAATTTATGGAGGTTTTCAAATCTTTCCTTTTAACTCTAGAACACTTTTAAATGATCACTCGAGCAGAAAGTCAATAGGCATAAAAGATAGTGATTACCCAGTTGAATTGGCGGGGATGAGGAGGCTCTTGGGAGCATTATTCAAAAGCCACAATCTGTCCCCTGCTGCTGATTTCACATCTCCTTACTGTACCCCTTGCCTACCAGGCCACATACACAGGGGCTTCATTTGATTTTGCAACATGGTAAACTTGTCTTGCCTCCAGCCAGTCCCTCTGCCTGAATCCTTCTGGCTCTGATCTTTCTGTTTTCCCAGCTAAATAGTACTTGTTAGGAGCACACATTCAAAGCCATACTTCCAGAGACTAGCCAAGTGTCTGTTTTCTTCTTTCTCACCTCTGGAGAACTTTTACATCATGCCAACTGGTACTTTGATTTTTTGTTTGTTGATGCCCCATCAGTAGGTACTCGGAGTTTCAGATTTGGGAGAGTGGGGATATGTCTGTCTTGTTCTGTATTGTGTTTCCAGTTCTTAAAACATAGAAGGCACTTTTTAAAAAGGAGAAATATATTTGACATAGCATGATTTTAGTTTCAGCAGTGTAGCACGATTCAACATGGTACATATTGCAAAGATTATCATCACAATAAAGTTACTTACTACCTTTCTTCTTTCAAATTTATAGCTGTCATTGTCACTGTCACTGTCATCCCATTGCTCATCGATTTGCACCAGTAACATCTCTCTTTGAGAGACATATTGTTACTGTTTTTGGCATATCCAATATTCACGGTTAGCTTGCCAGACTCTGCCATGAGGGCTCCATACTCTCGGTAGCTTGCCGGGCTCTCCGAGAGGGGCAGAGGAATTGAACATGGGTCTACCGCGTGAAAGGCGAACGTCCAACCGCTGTGCTATCGCTCCAGTCTTTCAAATTTATAGAGCCATATTATTGGTTATACTCTTTAAGATCTCAGCCCCATTGACTAATTTGGTAGTTGGAAGCTTCCACCATTTATAACTATTCATTGGTTATATATCAATGAAGCTTCCACTATTTATAAATATTCAATAGTGAAAACCATATCAATGAATCTTCAGCTTTTAGAGAACTTTACAACTTTTATGTGATTTGCTTCTCCTGTTTCAAAACTCACTGGGGTTTGTTTCTAGCATCCATTTTTTTAAACTTGAGAGGGTTTTTCTGTAGTTAATGTTGTCAGGTCAAGGTTTGATATTTTACCTCTAGTTGCTAGTAGGAAAGTGAAATCTTGTAGCCAAAGAATACTGTATAGAATAAATTAAAATGTGTTAGAATCAGTTCTAAAGATTTTAAAAGTAAAATATATTTTATGTAAAATTAAAAAGAAATTTCTTCTTAAAGTAAGTAAAATTTAAAATTTCAATTCCCAAAAGGAATAACCAAGACATACTATACCACGTAAATTTTAATACCTGAAGGTGATTTTATTTCTGACTTTGTATTTCTGAATAAAAAGGTATGAGTTTTCATATTGTGGTCAACAATAGGGGATTAATGATTGAAAATTTAATCCTAATTGATTTTTCTCATAGATTTAGTGAATGTGAAATAGCTATTGATTATAACCTTTACTTGAAACTAATGATATGTTAATATGGTATTGTGATTTGTGTTCTTTTCAATCCCTTATCACAGAAAATTCTGTCTCTGCCATGATGGAATTTTAGTTCAGAAATATATTTTATGTAAATTTATATTTTTTAAATAAGCCTAGACATCGAATCTTAAATAATCCTGTTGAGAAAATACCCACAAAATTGTTGCAAGGGTTCGTTTAGATGTTTTAGTAATGATATAGAGAAATATATAACCTAAATCCTCTCACATTCATTTCTCATCAAAGATACACTTTAAAGGAGAAAAAAGAAGCTTGAATATATAGAAGGAAGTCTTACTAGCATATTATTATTATAGGAATTTTGACTGCAATAATAACTTAAAAGAAAAAAATAATTGTGATTTGATGTCTCAAAAATAAGCACTACTAGAGCGATACCGGCGCACTCTCTCCACCGAGATGCGACCCGGGTAGCCACACATTTGTGCAACGCTCTGATGCTGATCAACCACTATCTGGAGGCCAGCTAGACTACTTTTGGTACCAGCAGCTACTTGCAGATATGTCTCTAGATGGTGAACTAAGCCATAGCCCCATGCTGCCCCAGGAAGGGAAACGATGCAATTTCCTACATAAATCTCCCTGGACTTACTTACTAAAATACCAAAATACAGAACTCCGAAAACGTGCGGCCACTATCGTGGCCACATGACTTCAGATCCCTTCATTCTCAGCAATGCAAAACTAATTATCAAATGCTTCCTTTTCAGCAGGGCTGTTTTTTTGGGGGGAAACTCCAACAACAATAGTGAGTTTGGTGTTGAAATATGGAATGTAATCAAGGTAAAGAGAAAATGAAGTGAAATTTATCAGCTACACAGGCAGGGGTGGGGGGGTAGGGGGTGGGAGGTATACTGGGGTTTTTGGTGGTGGAATATGGGCACTGGTGAAGGGACTGGTGAAGCATTGTATAACTGAGACATAAGCCTGAAATCTTTGTAACTTTCCACATGGTGATTCAATAAAATAAATAAATTTTAAAAAATAAATAAAAGAACTTGTACTTTTAAAAAAAGCACTATTTAAATCATTATATTTTTATTTGCTTTTTTTTAAATAAATGTGATTTGTTAACAAGTCAATCCTTGTCACCTGCATACAAGGCAAGGGCCTTACCCACTGTACTATCATTCCAGCACCCCAAATATAATTTGTTAACAAATATAATTAAGACTATACAAATTGCTTCACTCTTAAAAATGAATATAATTTCATATTAATAGTTCATCAGTTTTTCTTACTTGTGGGGGAAAATAGCAGTTTTCAAATGTCAGGGAATATTCTCTGAAAGTATTCTGATCTTTGCTAATAAGATGCTTCTTATTAAATGAATTTAAGATGAATTTAAAGTCATCTTAAATTCATTTGATAGTTTTCAACTTTTAACTGACTATAGCTCTTCCTTCCCTAGTGAATTTCTTGTTTACTATTGAAAGCAGCCCCATATTTTCTTTCTAATTTATTAAAGTCCTCCGTATGGTAGGTATTTTTGTCATACTATATGTAACACATTACAAACATTTCAGTAGTTATGGTTTGGACTTAATTTAGTTTACTATGTTTTATTTTTAAATGATATATTTAATATAAATGTTAATCATGGTAAGTTTTCTTTG
The DNA here is from genome assembly GCF_027595985.1 of Sorex araneus. Classification (NCBI taxonomy): domain Eukaryota; kingdom Metazoa; phylum Chordata; class Mammalia; order Eulipotyphla; family Soricidae; genus Sorex; species Sorex araneus. The sequence goes on from NC_073302.1 coordinate 248,262,282, forward strand.
AAAATCAATCTTGATAATATTCTGTTAGGAACTTAATATTATAAGAAAACTTTTTCTCGTGCTTATAATGACTATTTAAAATCATTCCAAGTGTACATAAAGGTACATTTCTCATTCATCAGAGAGTGTCTCACTTCCATCTGGGGAACTTTAGTCTAGACTTTGCCTTAAATTCTTCAACCTCAGCTAAAACCACCATGCCTATCACTTTTCTCTGTGCTTTCTGCTTAATACCCTTCCCCAAAAAAGTGAGCACTGTACAGCCCAACATGAATTGTGGTCCCATGTCGGGACCATGAAAAGAAAAAGCAGAAAAAGATTTACTATCATTTCAGGTAGATTCCCTGACACAAGAAGAAGACTGAGCAGCAATGATTGTTATCTACATGTGCAGGCAAGACAAGAAAACTCTTTTTTTTTTAATTTTTATCAGTGAATCACTGTGAGGTACAGTTACAAACTTATGAACTTTCGTGTTTGCATTTCAGTCATACAGTCATTGTTTACCATCCCTCCACCAGTGCCCATTCTTCTCCACCAATGATCCCAGTATCCTTATCACCACCCTACCCCCATCCCCCACCACCCCATCCTGCCTCTGTAGCAGGACATTACCTTTTGTTCTCTCTCCTGTTGGATATTGTAGTTTGCAATAGAGGTATTGAGTGGCCTTCATGTTCCATCTATAGTCTACTTTCGGCATACATCTTTCAACCCGAATGGGTCCTCCCAACATCCTGTATTTGGTGTTCCCTTCTCTATCTCAGCTGCCTTTTCCTCCAGCATATGAGGCCAGTTTCCAAGCTGTGGGGCAGACCTCCTCATCCTTTCTCTAACTACTCTTGGTTGTTAGTCTCCCACTCTGTTATTTTATATTCCACAGATGAGTACGATCTTTCTATGTCTGTCTCTCTCTTTCTGACTCATCTCACATAACATGATACTTTCCATGTTGATCCACTTATATGCAAATTTTATGACTTCATCTTTTCTAACAGCTGCATAGTATTCCATTGTGTAGATGTACCAAAGTTTCTTTAACCAGTCATCTGTTTTGGGACACTCCAGTTTTTTCCAAATTTTGACTATTGTAAATAGTGCTGCAATAAACATACAAATGCAGATGTCATCTCTACTATACCTTTTTGCCTCTCCAGGATATATTCCCAGGAGTGGTATTGCTGGGTCAAATGGGAGCTCAATTTCTAATTTTTTGAGAATCGTCCATATTGTCTTCCAAAAGGGCTGAACCAGTTGATACCCCCACTAGCAGTAAAGGAGAGTTCCTGTCTCCCCACAGGGACAAGGAAACTCTTTCAACTAGCAGCTCTCAAGACTTTCCTTCTATTAATGTTTTCAAAAGACAGCGTTTACTGTTGGAAACTGCCTCCTGACAGTTTTGTTTTCCTCCAGAATGCCTTTCCTCAGAACACATAGCCACTTTGGGGTTTGAAAAGGCACATGACACCATGTGCAAACAGTGAACTAAGAGCCAGAGAGTTCCATCTGGAAGTCCTCTTACCAGCCTCATACTCAAGGCAAATGGTTTCATTCCTCTGGACCTCTGTCTCTTTGTCTGGAAAATGGGGCACTCCATCATCTGCTTCAAGGACTCATTGTGAGAATGATTAAGGAAATGTATGGGTTGGTTTTATACACTGCTGCATATGCAGAAGGTACTCAATAATTGATGATGTCAGTATAATTATTATTGCATAGACTTTCTTGTCTGGTTCTCTTGCCCAGAAGATTTTGCTGCATCATTAGAAGTATTGCTTGCATTTCTTATTCTGACTGTGTTTGCCATCAGGAGGCAGCTTAGAGGCATGGCTGGCATCCATTCCACACAGTGGCTGTTGTGGCAGCCAAGCTATGTTAATAATAACAATCACTTAGATCTATTGTAGAGGTTCGGGGAATTTTTCTAAGCATCTTATAGTTACTTTCTCACTTACTGCTTGTCCAAAGAAATTGGTGTTATTATAGCCCCACGTTTACACATACGCAAATAAAGACTTAGAGAGGAACCTAGGAGTGATTTTAGGAGGCAGCTTGACTTCCATGCTTGTAAGTCTTTCACACTGTACCAGGCTGCTTCTGGGAGTGGAAACCTTCACATTTTGTGACATCTAACTCAGAGGAGTGTGAAACATGTGCTGGGAATAAAAAGGGAGGATGCTCCAAATCACCACCGCATGGCAGTAGCCCTAAGGAACAACATCTTTGCCAACCATCATCCATGCATCCCGCTAACAGCACACTGGTTTCACCTTGCTTCTAATAAAGCATCTCCACAGGGCCAAGTGGGCTACTGTTGAGGCATAGTGTCCTTTCTTATTTTTGCCAAGATCCCTTCTCCTTAATTGCAGCCCTCTAAACATCCTCAGCAGGAGACCACGAGGGAAGCCGTTATTGATAGAACCATGGGTCTATCTCGCCTCTGGGTAAATAAATATGCTTATTTATTAAACACGTAGAACTTACTTAACATACTACTTCAGGGAAGAATCCAAACAAGTATAGATACCTTCATGTATTGCAAACCTTAAATAACAATATCGTGGTATCTAAACTAGTTTTTTCTTAATATTCACTTTAGCACCTGAGATAATGATGTTTTTCTCCTCAATTCTATTTTAATCTGAAACACAAACAGCCTAAGCTTTGCTTGCCTTGAATCATTATTACTATGAGTTTGAGCCATCTGTGTGTTTCTTATTCCACACATGACTCTCAGGAGAAGTCTTGAAATTTAACAAGTTTCGAGAGAAGAATTTTTGTGGAGTTAATTCAGAAATATAGCCACATCTAAAATCCTAAAATCCATCTAAAGTTTGTGTGTTGCTTGGGGAACTTTCTTTCTTGGGTTGAGCTGAGAATTCATCTCACCCTACCGAATCATCCATCATTTTCAAATCCTTCTGAGGTCTGGAATCATGTTTCATGTTAAGTTTTTGCTCAAGTTCATCAATATTCCCCAATGCACTTCTCAATGACTTCTAAAGTTGTTGACACATGTCTTTCTGTATCACTTACTTTTACATTTCCCACAGTTGTATTTAAATGGAATTAAACATAAAATACTAAATTTCTGACTTATTCCCCTATGTACAGTTGATGTGAATATAATCCATGATATCATGGATGATATCATGTGTATTGATGTGTTTTTATAAGCAGTTTGAGTAAATATTCTTTTGCGGTTCATGAATTTTGTAAGAGAAATCTAATTATGAGGCTACCTGGAGGATTTTAATACATTATCTTCATTAGATTGAGGAAGATTCCTTAAAATTCTAGTTTTCTAAGATTGTATTTTTAAATGCCTTTTCTGCATCTCTGGAAATAATGTGAATTTGTTTATTAGTCTGCTACTTTGGTAATTGCACTAATTGATATTTAATGTTATATCAGCCTTGCATTTGTGGAATCCTACATGGTGATAATGTTTAGAACTTTAATGGATCAGATTCAGTTTCCTAAAATTTTGCATCAAACATTCTGGTGTACTACTTATTGTTCTATTTTCTTCTGATGAACTTTAATATGTAAAGATCATGATTTGAAAAGCATTATTTGGGGCTGGAGTGATAGCACAGCGGGTAGGGCGTTTGCCTTGCACGCACCTGACCCAGGTTCAATTCCCAGCATCCCATATGGTCCCCTGAGTGCCGCCAGGAGTAATTCCTGAGTGCAGAGCCAGGAATAACCCCTGTGCATTGCCAGCTGTGACCCAAAAATTAATTAATTAATTAATTAATTAATTAATTAAAAGGCATTACTTCCTTTGCAGTTGTTTAGAAAAGTCTTGTATACTTATCTATTCTAAATTTTGATGAGGGTAGAATTTTTTAGTAAAATCATCTAGAATTGAAGTCTCCTTAGAATGATTTTCACTGTGATGATTTTTTCCATTCTTTTACAGGTATAGGCCTATATATATTTGTTTTCCCTTTACCCTATTAATATGTGTCATTCAAGGAATCTATTTTATGTTGTGAAATTTATTGACATTTTTCATAATTGTTCTTATAACTTATATAATATGTTGTTACAATACCTATCATTATTATACTATATTATTAGTAGTTTGTTTCTATTTTCTACATTTGTGTTTTCTTCTTTAGTATTCATAATGATCTAACACTTGGGTTCTATGATTTTTCTTTATAGTAATTTCTGCTTTAGGTTTTAGTAAATACAGTTCTTTTCTTTACAGTTTTGTAGGCTTAATTTTCTCTTCTTTTTCTAGTTCTATCCAAATATGTCTTACTAAATGTTCCTTATAAAATTGTACACAATGAATTTTCTGCTATTGTTGGAGGCTCTAGAGATACCAGTTTGTTTGCTAGCATTATTTTAGTTTTCTGTATCTTTGTTCTAAAAATTACTTAGGGTAATTCAAATTTCTCACCATCAGTGATGTGTCTACTTCATCTTTCCACTCTAATATGTGCTTACTTAGTGTATTTTGAAAATCTATTATTCAGTCATAAATGTTTAAGATTGTTATATTCTCTTGATAGTTTTGCCCCTCTGTCAATATGAAGTGACTTTTTCTCTGATATTATTTTTTATTATTGTCTGATATTAATAATAGATATTATTATTATCTGATATTTTTCTCTGATATAATTTTCTCTGATAATAACACTTGTTCTGAAATACTTTGCCTATATTAATAGTGCCTATTCTTTATCTCTCTTTTCACTAGTGTTAGTATGGTATACATTTTTATTACTCTTAGTTTTAACCTATTTTTCACTTCAAATTTTAAGTTAGATTGTAAGAGGCAGCATATAGCTGTTGTTTTGAAGCAATGAGTCTGTCTTTGCCTTTTTATTGAGGTATTTGAACCATTTACAGCTAATTGTCAGTATTAAATTGCACTTAATATAATCTATATATTTAATTTAATATAGCAGTAGTTTAAGTATCAGTATGATTCAATTAAAGGCATGCTTATTGACTTTGTTTTTATTTTGCCTAATATTTTCCCCTAAAATTCTGCCTTCTTTTGTATTGAGTATCTTTTATCTCTTCATTTTATCTCTTTTGTTAGCTTACATTTCATGATAGTATAAGAAGTATAATAAGATCAACAACATAATTTTATTTCTTCTTCTTGACCTATAAGCTATTTTCTGTCACATATTTAAATTTCTACTTATATTTTAAGTCCAAATTACATTGTTTGTATGTTTTGTTTTTAGTTAACTTTCAAAGAATAAATGAAGATGATTGTTTCTCCTGACTCACGTATATAATACTTCTAGAGTTCTTCCTTCTATCATGTACATAGGGCTTATCTTCACAGCTTCATTCTCTACCTAAAAGGCTTCCTTCAACATTGTTTATAGTATGGAACAGACAGTGAGAGATTCTTTCAGAATGTTATGTTTGAAGTCTTTGCACCAGTTTTATTTTTGAAAATTATTTTTACTGGGTGTTGAATTCTAGGGTGTTGTGTTACTTTCCTTTTGGTTCTTTAAAATTGTCACTACAGTTTATTTTGGCTTTCATTCTCCCAATAATTTTTCTAATTATTATTTTTGTTCATCTACACATACTGTATATATATTTTTTCTGGATTTTTTTTTTTGGATGGGAACTTGGACCATGCCCTGCACTGCTCAGGGTTTCCTGCTGGCTCTGACCTTAGGGAGCAGTCCTGGCAATATTCAGGGTATCGTATGTAGTGTTAGAAAATAGAACTGGGGTTGGCCACATACAAGCCAAGTGCCTTATGCCCTGTGCTCTCTCCAGCCTCTTCCTAGATGCTTTCAAGATTTTACTTTGTAACTGAATTAATTTGTATATGAAATCTTATGGTCAATTTTTCTGCATGTTTCTTAAAACATATTCTTGAACTCTCTTGTATTCATCAAATCCGGATAATTCTTCTATTACTTCTTCAAACAATTTTCTAGTAAGACCACATTCTTTCAGTGAGCTTTATTACAAGCATCTTTAGCTTCTTATAGTTGTCTAACAGCTCTTTTGTGCTCTGTTCATTTTTTTATTATTTTTTCCTATGTCTCATTTCCAACAGTTCCTGTTGCTGTTTCTGCAAGTTCATTAATTTTAAACTTCAGCAATCTAACCTGCTATTAATTTCATGCCGTATTTTTTATCTCACCAATTTTAGTTTTCATCTCCAGAAATTCAAATTCAAATCTATGTTCTTTTATTTAGCATGCTCAATCTTGTACCTTCTCGAGCATTTTGAGTACAGTTATAACTATCTTAACATGTGTGTCCACTGTCATCTGTATCATTTGTGCTTTTTTTATCCTATTGATTTATTTTTCTCCTTATCATGGATCACATTTTCTTGCTTCTTTGTCAGCTTGTTGTATTTCTGTTTTGTTTTGCTGTTACTGTATCTAGATGCCACAAACATAATGACTTAAAATGAAAAATGTATTGCCTGACAGTTATGTGGGTTAGAAAGACTTGCTGTGCTCGAGTCAAGTGGGTATTAGGACTGTGCTACTTTCTAAAGACTCTGTGGGGGTTCTTGACATTTCCAGCTTCAAGAAGCTGCTTGCACTGCTTGGCTTGTGCCCCACTCCCATGGCAAAATTCAGCAATGGGAGGTTGAAACCTTCTCAGTGAAATTATCCTAACTTTCTCTTCTGCATTCCTCTTTCCCCTCTTGAAGAGCATGAGTGATTATATTGACTGACCACCCCAGAAATCTTACCACATAAATTTTCTTTGTCAAAGTCAGCAGGATAGCAATCTTGAAGCCATCTTCAGTTTTGAATTCCCCTTTACCACGTAAAATCATATTCACAGATGTAAGTATTGGCCTATCAAACCTTCTTTGCCAAACACTGAGATTAGGAGAGAGAATGTGTGTGTGTGGTATATGTGTGTGTGTGTGTGTGTGTGTGTGTGAGAGAGAGAGAGAGAGAGAGAGAGAGAATATGTGTGTATGTGTGTGTTCAGCTGTCTGCCCTGTTAATTTTGGCAACTGGCCTTTTCGAATCACCTGTAAAGAACCTCCTGGTGCTTTAGTAGCCTGGAAACCCACACAAGAAAAAATAACTTGGTGCATATGGATTATCATATATTTCTCTTCACTCGAGGACCATTGTCTTATTTCCAATATTTATAGACCATGTTTCATGTTTTATCTGGCTTTTAAGTAGTTTCAGGTGGAAGAGTACATCTAGCTTGAAGTGTATATCACCTTGTTAGAAGTATAAGTCAATGTTTTATTTATATTTCATCATGATCAGTGCAACAATGCCCAAATATTTACTAATGGACAGACCCTGGCACTAACCAGACAGGACACATGAAGCCCTGAAGCAGTGATATTGTACACTGTGGACATCAGACCCCACAATCCATTCGATTCAGGGTTTTGTCACTGATAATCATGATGAAACGGAGCTTTGTACTTAGACCAACCTGGATTTGAGTCTAGATTCTTGGTTCCAGAATTCCTTGCTGACCAGTGATTTTTTTCTGTTGGCACCATTCCTTAATTCTCTCCTCCCCACCATATCACATACTGTGGTGAGATTAGGTGAGATGAAGGATGTGATGGTGATTAGCATCTTGTCTGACAGTAAGAATATTCTCAGTCATGATCCCCCTATTTTACACACCTTCCCCCATGATTCACTTGAGTTCCTCAAGACCAACTATAGTGTTCTGATAATAGCAGATTTTTTTACCCCAAGGGATTCACCTGCAATAGCCCTGTTCATGGAGAAAAGGGCCAATGAGAATGAGACCTGGATGGTGGCACAGACACGGGGTGGTGATCATCATCTCTAGGAAACCTGCAGCAAGGCCATCGTGAAGCCTCTGCAAAAGCAAGCTCGTGTCCCTAGCACCAAGAGAGGCCAGTGCAAGGCAAAGCCACACAAAGCCACAAGTACAGGGACCTTAATTAAGTCTAGAAAACTTGACAAAAGTATGCCAACCATGCCCCCATACTTCTCTGCTTCTCAAGGTGATGCCCTGTAACCATCTCCTTGACCACTGGTGACAAAGGGGACCTTGTGAGGGACACTTTGTAGGATATTATTTCTTTGAAGCCATCTTCAGTAAGTAGGACTTAAGTCTTTAAAGTCTTGTCCACATGACTTTCTCTTCCTAAGCTCCCATGTAAGCACCAGTCCTTTTAGGTGGCAGCTTTACCAACCATCAAGTTGCCCTAAACATTTTAATGTTCTTTGAAAGCCTCCATCCCTCTGGAAGCATTCATTCCTCACACTTTTCCTCCAACTTCTAGACCTCACCCATGCTCTGAGCACAGAACTTGCTGTGGTCAGTGTTGTTTGGGAGCATTGGATATTTCCTCTCTCGAGATAAAGCATCAGGCTCTTGGACAATTAAAGCTCTGGGATGACCCAAGGCAGCCTCTCATCCACTTAGTCAATTCCAGTTTCATTTTACTTAGTTCCAGTGGTTCCACTCTTGATACCAAAACAATGCCCTCCCCTCCTACCTCCACCTGTCCCCCTCTCTCTGGTGGAAGCATATGAAGTTACCTGTGATAGAACTTTCCATGTCTTTGGATAGACTTAAAAGTGTATTTGGGGTGGGGCAGGGAGGGGTGGTGATTTTTGCTAGGGTGAAATCATCTTTCTCCTCTGACCTCTGGTGATAAATGTCAATTCCTAGTTCCATTGCAATGAGCGGGCCACTGGAATTCAGTCTCTGACAAGTAATCCATAACTTTGCCGCTGGTTTTTGGAATGTAAACTCAGCCTGCTGACCCAGAATTTCTTCAGTTTGAGGAAAAGGAAAGAAAACTGGAATGATAAAGTTGAGGAAAAAGAAATGGAACGCGTGGCAGTCTTCTGCCTGTGGGAAAAGGGTGTTTGACAAATGACAATAAAATTGACTGCAGTTCAAAGTGTTGCCCCAGCCTCGAGGACCAGCCACTCTCTGACAGAAATGGCATGTACTTACAAAGTGCTGGCTTCTTGATTTGAGGAATACAGTGGCTCATCCAGATAGTACTTTAATTTTTAATGTGGGAACTTCAATTTAATCAGCCACATAAGGAACTTCTGGACCTCATGTACAAGAAATAACAAATATGAGAAATGTACATTTACTTGCAATGGTAACAGATATCAGTAAGGTTTTATTTTTACTGTGGTATCATAGTTTATAATACCATTGAAATAATTTTTTGACAGTTGCAGCACTACTTCACCAATCCCTCCACCTTTGCTTAAGGTCCCTCTGTCCCACTGTTCCTTCTTCTTCCCCCCTATGTAGGACCATTTTATTCTTTTTCTTTTGTTCTGTTTAATTTTTGTTTGGGGACTGCACCTGAGTACACTCAGGGATCACTCCTGGTGGAAGACCATATATGAAACTAGGATTGAACGTGGGTCAGTTGTGTGTAAGACAAGCACCTTATCTACTGTGCAATCTCTCTAGCTCCAAATAGGTCATTTCTACGAGGATGGCCCTTTGGCAGAGTGTGCCTAGGCCCTTTTCTAGAGAATAGAATGTACCATGCGTTTCTCCCAAGTCTGCCCCTTGATTTCTAATGCAGTTCCATGCCTTCCCCACCCTCGGCCCCCTTTGTGCTTGTCAGAGTTCATCGAGCTCCCAAGGCCTCGGATCCTATGTGTCCAGGAAACTTGATGCCCTCAGTATAAAGCACATTGCCTAGCATCTTTCTTAGTGACTAATAAATGTTACATGAGCTAATACCTCAGGGGACCAAGGGCAGTGTGCCACTAGGCATGTTATTTTTCCAGCTCTAAACTGAGTGGAGAATTCTGACAAGGAGAATGCCATTGTTCTGCTGAGTCCTTGGGTTTCAGTGAGAATGAAGAATTCTGTCTCTCTCTCTCCCTCTCTCTCTCTCTCTCTACCTATCTCTTTTTTTCTCTCTCCCTCTCTTTCCTCCCTCTACCTCTCCTCTCTCTTTCTCTCTTTCTTCTCTCTCTCTCACACACACACTCACACACTCATTCATAATCCCATACTTACCCTCACTCTTCCTGTTTCTATCTCGTCTCCACATCTCCTTCCTGTTCTATATTTCTCAAATACAATAATATATTGTGTTTACTATGTTGAACTATGTTTACTATGTTGAACTATAGTGAACTCTACACACCTGTTTGTAGTTAGCACCATTCTGGGAACCCAGAGGTCTTTGAAATAGAAAACCATTCTTTACATGTATGTATTGATTGCTTATTTGTAAATTGCAGAATCATACATATGCATTTTAAAATTTGACTCTACAATATAAAATTGAAGTTGACAGTGCAGGATTTAGCCTTCAATCTGAGATGAGAACCCCAAAATAAACCCATGACTGGGCCCCAAATATTGTGCACCCCTGCTTCTCCTCTCTGTCCTGTGCATCCCTGGAAACTATAAACAGGCTCACTGAAACTGGCATAGTGTGGACCACCATCGTCATCTCCAGTTCCAAGGATGCTGAGATTGGGCAAATATCTAGTCTTCAACCTCAGCTTCTTCATTCACCTATGCCAGGCTGGGGTGGGGATCTTGGAAAAACAAAAGAAAATTAGCTTATTAAATGACTGAAAGAGAATTTAAAAACAAGGTATTGCAGAAAAGTAGCAATTCAAAATGAAATGCTTCTGGAAATGAGAATGGTAAGCAAACCCTGAATGAAGAATAAAAACATTCTTGGACAGTTTCAACTGAACAGGAAATAATTCATTTCAAATGAAGATATGGGTGATCATCACTGCTTTTAACCTTGAACTCTCTGGGAAAAATAAAATGTCTGGGGTATGCCTTTTCATGCAGAAAATGAGTTCTCTGTGTCTGTAATATTGATGGAGCAACACTGGAGAATGTAGCACCACACCAAGTCATTATAAATGCTTCCTCAGGTATTCTGCACCCAACCCAAAGGACTGAATTCATTTTCAATGGCAATTTGTTAGCTAAATTGTTCCATCTCAGTTTACTTCTCTAGAAAAATATATTTTTTAAAAATAAAACCACTGAAATATGAGGGATATTGCCAGGATTGACAGTATGGACTCTATGGTTTAGCAGGGACTGTATGGCTTAGCATTGGTGCTTTCTAAATTAAAACACACATCAGGAGGTAAATATGTGCAACCTGGCAGGGCCCAGGTCATTTTAATGTCAGGTGATGATGTCCAATTTTAACATATTAAAAAAGATAGATGTGGGGAGATGTACACTGAGAAATAAATATTTGATAGCATAACCATTTGAATTATTACAGTAAAATAGGATTACAAAGAGAAAGTTAAGTATAAAGGGAAAGCAGATTAGCCAGGCAGTGAGCCCAATTGGTGTGTCTGGGCGTGACTCCTAATCCCCAGGACAGAAGCAGTGAGTAAATAGCTCTGAATTCTGTCATCTCATTTCCAACCGAAAAACAAACCAACAAACATATCCAGTCCTAAAGAATAAGCAGCAGGTTTCTCTCTAATCTGAAGTTGTTGGAGAAATTTCTCCTGTGGGGAAACTCCTTAGCACTATCTCCCCAGTTGTTTTCCTCTGAGGCTCTCCTGACTGCCATCAAAAAGACAACTCCCTAGAATAAGGATAGACAATAAAAAGTTAGTTTAGAAAACATCAGTGCATCAGAATATACCTTTAAAAAAATAATAAAGGCCGCTATGGTAGAACTGCAACTATGTGCTATGTAACACACCATCACTGTATCACTGTATCACTATTGTCCTATTGCTCATCAGTTTGCTCAAGCGGGCATCAGTAACGTCTCCATTCATCCCTGTTGCATTCAAGGTCAGGGGAATGAGGCCCATTATTGTTACTGTTTTTGTCATATTGAATATGCCACAGGTAGCTTTCCAGGCTCTTGCCATGTGAGATTCTGCATTCCTCTTTTCCGGGAGCTTTGTTTTATAGTCTCTGGATTTTGGCCATTGATGAAATTCATCGCTCCAGGGGCAATTTGTGGGTGTGGCTGCCAAGCTGCTGGAGAACTGGGGACCTGGGTGGAGGAGGCCCAGTCCCAATCCGAGCAGGCTTGGAGATCTCAGCCACAGGTCCTGCATACTTGGGTTCCTGTAATGGTTCTTTCATGTGTGAGGATCATCCGAGCGTGTGGAGAGTGGCCCTGGGCATGGCTGTATCTGTGTTCTGGAGGTTTTCAGCTGCCGGGGCTCTGCTTGGGGCGGGGAGGGAGACTCAACCCGCCTCCCTCTAATGTACCACTATAGTGTCTGATGTACTATCTCTTTGGCCCCTCTAACATATTTTAAAGACATTTAGTCTTTGAAAAATCTAAATTAAGATTAGTATTCTTTTTAATCCTAAATCTGCAGATTTAAGAACCCAAGTATAACAGGACAGAGAGGTAGTACAGGGACTAAGGTGCTTTCCTTGCACATGGTTGACGCTGGTTTATTCTCTGGCACCACATAAATTCCCACAAATACCTCCAGGAGTAATTCCTTAACACTGCAAGATATGGGCTCAAAACAAAGTAACAAGCAAACAAAATATAACCGAAGTATAAAGAGGTGATAAATGTTAGGAGAGAGAATCTGCCCTTGACCTAGAATGCAGACTAGTTGTTACTGCCTCAGCTCCTAATTTCTTTTGTTTTCTTTCTTTTAATCTTCTGTTCTATTTATTTCCCTTCTGACCCTATTCTTTCTTTAATTTTATTTTTTAATTGAATCACAGTGAAGTACACAGTTAGAAATTTGCTAATGATTGGGTTTCAGTCACATAAACTTCCAACACCATCCCTTCACCAGTGTGCATTTGCCAACACCAATGTCCCCATTCTTATTCTTATCCATAATCTATATGTTTTTACCCAGTACTCATTTAACTGATCATAATAATGTTTAAAAACATAATAATGTTTAAAAAGAGATGTTTCCTGAATATGTCTATGTTCTCATTTTAAGTTTTAGACCTTAGATAAGCTCAGGCTTTATTTTTACCTCTTTTGTCAGCTTGTCTTCTTCAAGAGGCATTTATATGGTGGAAGGGTGTCCCCCAAGTAGTACTCAGGAGGCCTGGAAGCCCCTGCTCTGATTCTCAGAAACCAGCCACAAACAGGTGAGGGCCTGAGGTATGCCATGCTTCTCGGACCATGCAATGCCAGGGCTCCTACAGGGCTGCACCTTGTGGTACTCTATGGATCATGCAGTGCCAAAGATGGAACCATAGTTGGCTGCATGCAAGGCATTTGCCTCAACTTCCGTACTCTTTCCTCCCTGCCTAAGTGGAATTTTATTTATGCCATTGTTAGAGGATTGTACTCTCCTATTGTCAGATACTACATTGTAATGAAAAGGGACCTATTCCTGTCCCAGTCACTCAAGCTTTTCTAAGTTGATTGATGTGGCATGGATTTAGAGGCCTTGATAATTTCCCTCCTCCCTCTCTGTATCATTTCTTGAAGACCAGGCACATTTCTTTGCTGCCTGAGCTGGTAGGAGGGTGACCAGATGCTGCACCAACCAGCACTCAGAGACCTGACATGCCCCTGTATTCTCATTCTCACACCTTGTGCCTCCTAGTCTCGTGACCTGTAGCATGTCAGGAGCAAGTATCCTTCTTCCCCCGTCCAGAGGAATAATTCGCAGAGACCCTCTGACTCTCATTCTTCCATTAATAGGATGGAACAATTTGCTCAACAATCTCACATGAATTTGTGCCATGAAATTGGAGTCTAGGCAACTAAATAATATGCATTTCTCCCTTTTGAGTAAGAAATCTGTAACTTTTATAACTTCTTTGATGTATTTAACTAACATTTGCTGAGGATGGACCATGTGCCAAGGACTGTGTTGGACCCAGGAGATAAAGTCACTGTTCAAGCACATCAGGCGCCCTTGCCTGCCCGGTAGCAGAAAAATGAAATTAATATTAGATTAGTCTCTGACTCTAAAAGCACACAGTTTTGAAGTTTGCCGTAGGAACACTCAAAGTGTGTTTACTTTTAAAATAGACTCCCCTTTCTTTCCGAGTTCAGCTAGAGCCTCATCTTATTTAAAGAAAACAACTCCATGTTGCTTATACTCCTTCACACAGTAAATTTAAATTGAAACCTACATAAATTGTTTAAGATAATATGATGTGAATGTTTTCTTTGAAGCCAAATATTGAATACGTTTTCCTTTGTTCTTGTTTAAATTTATAAGATGTTACCTATCTCCCAGATGCCTTTGTAAACTGAAACCAAGATGGATAAATTAAATCAAAAGGTGGGGCTCTGCATATTGCCTCAGAATGATGCAGCTTTCAAAGAAAAGAGCCCTCTAAAGATATTTACAAACTGTGAAAGACATAACCACTTCTGCTGTTAGGACCACTGACTCCAACAGGCTTCATGTGATACCAGGCTACAACTTAAATTACAGGAAACCAGGCAAGGAGGCATTGAATGCCAGCAAGAGACATCCTGATATAAACTATGTGGTCTTTAAACATGTACTGAGGGGATGGAGCAATAGCGCAGCAGGTAGGACATTTGCCTTGCACCTAGCCGACCTAGGTTTGATTTCCAGCATCCCACATGGCCTCCCGAGCACCCCCAGGAGGAATTCCTGAGTGCATGAGCCAGGAATAACCCCTGTGCATTGCCGGGTGTGACCCAAAAAAGCAAAAAAAAAAAACAGAACCCCCCCCAAAAATAAAATACTATACTGAGAGGGAAAGAGGTGGATAGATGATGAAACAGACAAATAGATGTGTAAAAATTGAAGAGTGCCTCTTAAGCACTTGATCGAATATTTAAAAATCATTCTCAAGGTTCAGTAGCTTTTTGCCTCTACTGCCATGCCTGAGACGCTGAGAGTTAGGACAAAGCAGAGAACACCAGGAGCCTATTCAGACTTTTTCCCCCCACTATCATTATGTAACAGTCCTGCTGTACAAAGTCACATAATATCGTACAGAGATAGAATTAATCATCAGCTAATGAGATAGGAATGTGAAAAGAAGTGTAAAAGGAGTAATTTAGAGTCCCCAATTATGGCCTATTCTCCTGGGCTTCCTGTGGGCCTCACTGGCTAATCCCAGGTCCAGACGTGCGAGAAGGACACCAGGGGCAGGAGCTGAGAGGGGGAAAAGCAGGAAGATACAGAAGCTCCAGCTTCTGAGCTCACAAAAAGACATTGGCAAAACTTCGGAGGGAAGCGTATGAGAACCTAAGCTGCGATGGAAACAAAAAAGATGATGATGATGTTGGAAACTTTTCCCAGCTAAGTGTGTTCTGAAAACCCAATTGGATATGGCTGTCCACAGCAGGTTTAAGCATATAAAAGAAATGAAAGGGTGGTGCATTCAAAGAAATAGACGAATCCTCAAGTGACATATCAAGACTGTTTAATAGAGATGGAGGAAGACAGATGCCTTGAATACTGTCAACAGTCCGTTCTGAAGTCAATTCAGACAAGATGAAGAAACAAGTGAGAAAGGGCCTGCAGGCTGTGCAGCAGGAAAAATAACCGAGGGGGCAGGTTTCCAAGGCAAGGAATTTAGAGTAATCCTGTACGTAAGAAGACTTGGCAATTCGGAATGAGAAATCCACAACAAAGGGTTCAGGAGAAATCAATGTTCAGAGGGCCACAGGGATTTCTCCAAATGAGGCTCTTTTCTCCTTCTAGAAGCTGAGTCAGACTTGCCAGGAGAAATCTGCTGGTGAATGAGAAGGACCAGGAGCTCTGAAAGCTATGCTGCCTTTCTTAGAGTCTGAGGGTCAGCAGAGGGAACTCTGGAGACAGGAAGAGAACCCTAAGATGACAGATTCAGGAAATTCACCAGAAAATGCAGGATCTTTTCTTTAGTCTCCAAATATCAGCTGCAGAGTTGCACAGCAGATCTTGTGGGCACCAGATATTCGTGTCTTTGCTAAATGAGGTTAATCACTGTGTGTCAATTCTGCCAGGACTGCCTCAAGTAATGAGATGTGAAGCTCTGGGCACAAGCCTGGCACAAAGCAAGTGTTCGAAAGTGACTTATCTTTTAATCAGAATGTACCAAGTCAGTGGAAAAACAAAACAGCAAAGCTCAGAATTATGAAAGGTAGGAAGCAATCAGGCAGAGCTAATCAGATAAGCCAGCTTCTTCCTGGCCTATATCTGGGGATTGCCTTTGACCTCAGAAGAAAGCTCTCCTTTCAGAGAGGAGTTTGAGGAAGCTGGGTGCTGAAGCTGAAAGAGACAAGATTTAGATTTTCCTAAGGACTTCCTTCCTGGATAGGATAAGTATAGGGAAGAGAACTAAACCTGTTTTAGTAGAGTGCAGAACAAGGACAAGAGATTTAGCCACAGCAGCCGAGGTCCTGAGGCAGCTTAGGAGGAATCCATTTTTCATCATGAAAATGGTCAGAAATGAAATAGGAGGACACTCAAATTCTATTTCCAGCCACTCTCTCTTTTCTTTTAAGTAGAAGCCTGGGTTGAACAACCCCCAGATCTACTGTTTGCTGCTCGGAGGCCAACCAGATCACAACCATTGGTGCTCAAATTGTCTGTGTCACTTGGGGAAAGTCAGGTCATCTCTCTGGGCATCAAATTTTCTTCATTTTGGTGGCAACACTGGCAGTGCTCTAGGTCTGCTCCTGGTAGTGTTCAGACTTATGTGCTACCTGATCATACTCCTATTTGCAAAGCAAGGGATCCACCCCCTTAGCTATCTCTCTGCCCTCTAAGCCTCGTATTTTTCCCCCTCTAAGAACTACAAAGAGTGCTACGTGGGCAAAACTGCAAAGCATACAAGCATCTCTCAGCGTGGAAAGGTCCTGATGTTCAGTAAGGCCTTTTGCTTCCTCCGTGAAGCCCTCCATGCCGGCCAGCAGTTTCTGGGTCTCCAGCTAAAGGCCCAGTGTATGGGAAAGAGAGTTCTCCAGTAGCTGCAAGAATCTGAGCAGCTTACTCTGGTAAGGTGCCTACTCAGACCTCTGTGCAGAAAATATGCTGGTGTCAAATTCAGAACGCAGGGTATGCATTTCACAGATGCTTTGATGGGCTTTCTTCACAGCCTGTTTGCTCAGAACGGGCTTTGTTGCCCAGTGCCTGCTCTGCACACAGATTTCTGGAAAGATATGACAGAATTCTTTCTGCACATCATTCTTTCCGGTGCCCGCTTGGGTCCGAAGTTTTGAAATTCTCTTCACTTGGTGTCATGTCATATTTTCAAACATGGACACAGATCTCGCATGCGTCAGCCGGGCCTGAAATGGCTGTTGACAGCGGCCTCCCTCCCTGCAGCCCCAATGAGAGCCGGCCTTATTGATGGAATGAGGTCTTTGCTCATCACCGGTGCAGGAGCAGGGCTCCAGAACTCACTCCGGAAGCAGGTACATCTCAGGCTTGAAGGAAACACCTCCATCTCCACCTATGGTTCTCTTTGGGAAGGTCACAGAAGCACTTTCGGTTTCCTCTTCAATATTCTGCTTGCAGACATCCTCTTATAAAATGCACCCCATGTTAATTTATAATCAGTGGGGTGGGTTTGTTCACCAATATGGAGCAATCTTCAAGGTTGGGTTTTGGGTGTTTTTGTTTTGTCTTCACTAAGGGAAAAATCTAAGTGCAATTCTGCTTCCAGGGCACTGAGAGTGAACATTTATTTCTTTTCCTTCCGAGAAAACACTTGGAAATATCTTTGTATTTATGCTCCCCAAAGGTATATTTCAGGAATGCCATTTTTACCTACATTCTCACTGCAGACATTGAAGACTTGGGTCAGCTGTCCCTCTGGTCCTGGATGCCTCTTGAAACATACCCTCAGGCTCCTGGAGCGCTGTAATCAGTTGCATAACCATCAGGGCTTAGAGCAGCAAGTTACTCTCCCATAGTTCTGTAAGTGAGAATCTGAAGTCAAGACTGCCAGCAGTGATTGAAATGAGTCCGATGGAGAGGGACAGATGCAGAATGACTGCATTCCTGGCTAGGGAAAGCAAGGAGGACTGGTCAGTGGCTGGAATCAACCACAAGTGTGTGTGGGGCAGAGGATAGATAAGCTAGAGAAGGGTACAGTATGACAATAATAGATGGACATGATCATGCTGGACAAGAATTGAGTGTTAAAAGTAGGTAAAGGGATATTCCTGATAACCTTTCAGTATCTGGGTTCAATCTCTCTGCCACCCTCTGTGATCCCCTAGTCCTTGCTTGGAGTAATCCCTGAGCCCAGAGTCAGGAGTATGCCCTAAAAACCACAAGGTGTGGGCCAAAAAGAAGCAAAAAGAATAAAGTTGTCAGCATTGGACCATCACTTGGTA
This sequence comes from Sorex araneus, assembly GCF_027595985.1. Classification (NCBI taxonomy): domain Eukaryota; kingdom Metazoa; phylum Chordata; class Mammalia; order Eulipotyphla; family Soricidae; genus Sorex; species Sorex araneus. The sequence continues at coordinate 248,280,505 of NC_073302.1, forward strand.
TTTAGTTTGTTTTTGTCACTGAACTGTCACTTACACAAAGGAGGGACGCTCCTCTTGTCCCATCTTGAAAAGCGAAGCCCTTAAGCAGAATTTCCAATCCCTCATAGGCACTCAGATGTTTGTCAGAGGAGACAATTTGGCACCATGCTTCCCAGGCTCCTTTATGTGTGCTACATGTTGTCAATCGTGTGACTAAAACTGCATTCTTTTTGTTGTCGCATTGCTCATCTGTCTTGAGTTCATAACACAATATGCTGGATATTAATTATGTTAAACACTTTGGCTTGCCCTTCCTTCCTTCCTTCCTTCCTTCCTTCCTTCCTTCCTTCCTTCCTTCCTTCCTTCCTTCCTTCCTTCCTTCCTTCCTTCCTTCCTTCCTTCCTTCCTTCCTCCCTTCCTTCTTCCCTTTATTTCTTCCTTTTCTTTCTTTTTCTTTTTCTTTCTTCCTTTATATCTTTCTCTTCCCTTCTTCCTTTCTCCCCTCCTTCTTTCTTACGTTCTGTGATTTACAACACTGTTATACTGTTAATGATAATACCTCATGCACATAATTCCAACACCACACCCACCATCATGCCCACCTTCCTCACTAAAGGACCCCATCGTCGCTCCCTTTTGACCTCTCCTGTACCAACTCAGCTATCCATATCAGTTCTCTCTTTCTGTTGCCCTTTGTTTCTACTTTGTTTTATATCTTTACACTCTGGCAACATGGATAGAACTAGAGGGTTGTCCTTATTAGTTCTATTTAATCTTCACTGGAATATTAAAAATTAAATATGATTATCCCCAATATGCAGATGTTATAAATGAGGCTTAGAAGGATTAAATAAAGGCCCCTGAGGTCATTTATATTTACACCAGATGAAGACATGAAAGCTCAGAGCGGTGAAGGTTGCATGGTGGCTAACCAGCTGGGCCCAGTTCTTTGGGTGAATTTTAAAGTCACTTTAAATGTGACTTTACAAAAACACAGTTTGGATTAGAAAAAATATAGGAAATGCAGTTTAGAAATAGCAAGAAGTGTTACCCAGGAGTGATCCCTGGATAACAGATCCAGGAGTAAGCCCTAAGCACCACCAGGTGAGCCTCCAAAATGCAAAATAAATTTGAAAAGCATTGTGTTAATTGTTTATAAATGTAACTGATTTAGAGAAGAGCATGGTTTTTCCCTGGCAGTGGGCAGCTGTCAACAAATCCTCAACTTTCAATATCAAAATGTCTCCACACAGGGTTTTTTTCTGAAGAGATGATAGATCAGATTTTGAGTCAATAATCCTTCTGGAGGCAGAGTTCTACATGCTCATCAGAGTCCCTCCAGCAAGCCCCAGGCCCTGGCTCCCATACACTCAGCATCTCACTGGCTTGACCTTCTACCCGGGCCTAGTGAGGGAGGACTAAGGCCTTGACTCCCACTCGCAGCTACTCAGCTGGGCATGGAGCCAGCAAGGTTTCCACCTGTGGCCCAAGACACAAGGTCATCTTTATTTATTCCCAAGCCCAAGGCCTTTTCTGGATCTTCAGGTCCAGCTCAGCTAACCTGTCTGATTAAGGAATAGTTCTCAACCTGTGACTCCCCACCGCCCACTAAGTGTTTCTGCCAAACCCAATATCCTTTATGCCAGATCCAAAGTCTGCAGGGCTTGCAACCTGCAAACGGAGCAACCCGCCGACTCCAGAGTAGCTGACCTGCTCAGAACTGAGTTTCACCCACTGCTACAAACCTCTGCTCAGGACTTGACCTATAATCCATTTGACCTGATCACTTCCTCTTTCCTCTGACTAATCTCATGGACCACTGTGCCCTGTTCTGGATACTAACAACTGACCTCAGCCCCTCAGCTGCGGCTCTGCCCAGCCATCCACACCCACACCTCAGCCCAGCTCTAATAGGCCAGGCCCGTAAGGTTATTTATTTCAAACAGGACATATTTACTTCTCATACCCAGATGTGAGTTTTCTTTATCTAGATACAAACTTGGAAGGACAGAAAAGGGGCAAGTAATGATCTGTGGATGGGAAGGGGTCAGGAGTGGGCAACATGACCAGCACAGAGCCCCTAGCCTGGCAGAATGCACTCTGGCTTGCCTGAAGGACCAGTGCCCTTCTGTGTTGGGATGACTTTCCCATGGCATTGTGGCCACACCATGTCTGAGTTATTTCAGTTGCCCTTTGTCACTTCATGTGTCCCCTCTTGGACAGCTCTTTTAGTCTTTTGAGCTCAATTCACATTCCTCAATGCTGGTCCTGAGTTTGGCGCCCATCCCTTAAGCTGTCTTCAAACCCTGTGATTTCTCTAAGCATTGACCTCTCTACCAGAAATGGTATGTGTTTAGTATCACTGTATCATTGTCATCCTGTTGTTTGTTTATTTACTCGAGCGGGCACCAGTAATGTCTCTATTACACTCAGCCCTGAGATTTTAGCAGCCTCTCCTTACTCATCTTTCCCAACGATTGGAGGCTCTTTCAGGGTCAGGGGAATGAGACCTATCGTTACTGTCTTTGGCATATTGAATATGCCACGGGTAGCTTGCCAGGATCTGCCGTGTGGCCAGGATACTCTTGGTAGCTTGCTGGGCTCTCTGAGAGGTATGTATGTGTGTATATATATTTTAGGTATGTATATGTGTGTATGTGTGTTTGTATATATCTTTTATGTATGTATATATCTGTTAACGTGCTCAGTCACTGTCACTGTCACTGTCACTGTCATCGTGTTGCTCATGATTTGTTCGAGCGGGCACCAGTAACGTTTCTCATTGAGAGACTTATTGTTACTGTTTTTGGCATACCCAATATGCACGGGTAGTTTGCCAGGCTCTGCTGTGCAGGCTCCACACTCTAGGTAGCTTGCCGAGCTCTGCGAGAGGGACGAAGGAATCAAACAAGGGTTGTGCATATGAAAGGCAAAAGCCAACCACTGTGCTATTGCTCCAGCCCGACATGCTCAGTAAATGAATAAATAGATAAGAAAAGGAACTGGCAGGTTTCTGAAGTTCTGATCACAAAACTCCAACCCTCCTCTTCAAAATGCCCATCTAATTGAGAAAACACTGAATTACAAATCTGGAAACAGAATTTTAATGCTCACTCATGCCTTGTCCAGTTGGAGCAATATGACCACCAATGAAAACTTCCATCCTTGCAGCCAGCCAAGGGAGACTGGACAGGGACACCACTCTAAAAGCAAAAATCCTTTCATCTTGTCTAGGGACAGTTTCAAAAAGTTAAGTTCTACCACACATTTAGATGCTTTCTTGCTACAGTTTAGGTCTCCTTCCTCTTTTTTGCTGAATAGAAGTACAACTCCTTATTTCTCAGGATGTCAGGGCATCTTTTCTAAGCAAGACATGGAACCAGCTCTAGAGTTCGCCTTCCCTCCTCGCCTCTATCTTCTTCTGTGTGTGTCTATGTGTCCTTCTCAGACATAGACACACACAGTCTCAGACATAGACACACACATAGACACACACAGTCCTTTAAAATTTGGGTGTTTTCCTAAATGAGCAAGTGGTACATAATGGGTTCTGTTACTGCTTGAGAAAGTTTACATCTGTTGATATATTGTTAAACACTTAAAAAATAAAAACTACTTAAAAAGTTAAAACTTTTAACTTAAAAACTTTAAAGGGTGCCAGATGATTTAGTACAGCAGGTAAGGCATTTTCCTCGCACATGGCCAATCTGGGTTCAGTCCTCAAAACCCTCTTTGATCCCCCAAACTCACTAGGAGTGATCCCTGAGTGCAGAGCCAGGAGTAAGCCCTGAGTAACACCAGGTATGTCACCAAAACAAACAAACAAAAAGTTAAAGGGTTTTGTCTGTGGTTGTTGTTTTTCAAGTCTAATTCTTCCCTACTTTCTCCTCTAAAATACAGAATCTCAGATCCCTGGAGAGTCAAACATGACTTAAATGTTAATTCCGTTCTAAGGTCTTTTCAAACTACTGCACTTACCATACAGATGTCATTAAGCTTCATGGTCTCTTAATGTTAATATGTCAGAAAAAAAGCAAAGTAACTCTTGTCATTTATTAAAATATTTTGCCCAACAGTTACATCTCGTGTTCCTGTTTCAGAGGATGTATTTACTTATCTGGCCTTAAAAACAAAACAGGAATCTGTTATAACTGAAAGAAAGTTTAGGCGTTGGGCTTTCATCTCATTTGTGAGAAACATCTGGTTATTATCATTCACAGGGCTCTCATTTTATTTGCTGTCCTTAATGATTTCAGTCTTAAATCACCGTGTGTTGGCAAACAATAGCAAGAGCCAGGCCAGGAAAGAAACAGATGTATCTTACGTATGGAATGAGATTAAATACAAGTATAAGCATGACAATATTCCCATTGTCATTATTCCTCTTTCTAATATATTCACCTTGGCAGTGAATATTTTATTTCTGTCATGATGGTGGTGAAAACAATTCTGTTCTGGAAATTCTTTAGAATTGGCACCTGGATTCGAAGGAAACATTTTGATTCTTTTTTAAAGTAATTGTTTAAGCAGTATAATGTATCATGTTAGTTCAATCTAGGTAGAAAATTTTAAGCAGCCAAAAGAGATATGTTTAACTATAAAGCCAAAGATCTGAGTCCTCATTCTGACTCTACCTTTTGCTTTGCATTGTGTATTGAAAATTTCACTTAAGATCTTCAATATTTAATTCCTTTGTCTATAAAAAAGGAATTATCACCTGGAAAACTCTGTGAGGATATTAAATAAACAACAAGAGTTTAGTTTTGTCTCTTTTACTCCTACTGTTATGCCTATTGTATATCTCTTCATTTTGAGCAGTATCATCCTAGAATTCTGGTGTTTTGTAATGCTATCACTTCAAGAGATTATCCCACCAAAAAAAACATGTTACAAATGAAGAAATGGAGAGCCACCATTATACAGGAAGTACCTAGTAGAGTGACAAGGTCACTACTTCAAAAGAGAAAAGCCTATCTTGGCATTTATACTTCGGGCTTAATGAAACCTCATTTTACTGAATTCACACTGGTATAGTCTCAAATTAAGTGGATTTCCTAATAAATGGGACAGCATTCCTCTTGGGGTTAGAGATGAGGATCACCCGGCTTATTCTGTTCAACCCAGAAGAGGAGGAGATAAATCCAGGGCAGCTGGAGAAAAGCTATATAATAAACCTTTTCCCAGAAAGGAAATTCATGCTGATCCTTCTGCAACCCCTGGCATTTCTTAGAAAACAAAGGGTTAGCTGTCATTTTATCTACTTCTGGGCTTCTCCAACCTTTTGGCACAGGTAAGTAAAGAAGGAGGCCACTTGTGTAGGGGGGAGGGTTGAAGGCTGAGATGGATTGGGGGATGTGCGGAGGAGGTAAAGGCATTAGTGAACAGAGTGTGAACAGAGAAGGGTGGGAGGGGAGCTGCAAGGCCCAGAATGAGGAGGCAGAAAAAGAGAGATGAGAAAGAACAGTGACCTCCTGGAGGAGCAGTGAATAGTCACCGACACAACTCCTCGGAGCATCTGTGGGGTTCATTTTGCTGGAATATCAGCTCCAGGGAGAGGTTTTCCTCGATACCTCAATATAAAGCATTCTTACCCAGTCTGAGCTGGCAGGTTGTTTGTGGGGGTCGGGAGTGCCTACAAATTTTTTTCCATGTAAATTTGAAAAATAACCCAGAAATCCTACCAAAGTAATCCAGAAATCATAACAAATAGGAATGTCCTGCTCCTGACAGAAGAGGAAACTTCTCTTTTATCTGCAGTCAGAAAAACTCTTGGGAGAGAAATTCCTTTGCAGTACTGTGAGAAACTCAGTTCAATATTTCAGAAATCCCTGTTTTTTAAAAATATCATGTTTGAAAAGTAAAACAAGATCCTAGTATATCATCTTTAAAATGATATGTTTTATTATTAAAATTAATTCAGTATTTATGTTGGAAAATCCATTATTGGTGTTTTTTTTAATACAGAACATGAAATTTTCAGATGTGTAGACAGTTATCAGCTGATTGATTTATAGGAGAGTATAATTGTTTAATAAAATTCAGAAATATGTATAGCTCATTTTGTGCTTGCAGTATAATGCAAACATAATAATCATAACCATTTTTGGTCTTTATTTCCTGGTGGAAAGAGGTTGGACTTGAATGCATCATTGTAAAGTATGCACATATAAATTGAACTTTCCTAAATTTAGTTCATTTAGGTAAGAAGGCACTTTTGATAAGAGCAGGTTAACAATTACAGCCTAAAAAAATATACTGGTGTTAAGAAATTTGAAAATCACAGTAACAGCAAAACTTTATGGTACCTAGTGTTACATATGCTGTGGTATGGTGTTTATGCACATGGCATTGCATATTGCATAATTACATATTACAGGAACATATGTAGTGTTCATGGTATTACATATTATATTACTTCATGTACTGTGTTTCTCTGTCATATTATTATAAAAATATTTAAGTGCTATAATTTTATTTTCATGTGCTTTTAAGTTCACTTTTTATTTCCCCTTTTCTGGAATAGAATTTAATAATGCTACCTCTTAAGACAAGAGAACATTAAAAAAAAAGAAAAATTAAAATTAAAAACAAAGTCAAATAATCCTTGTGGGAAACTGGGAAATAGCAAAATCAACAAGAAAAGTTGGTTTAAGATCCTCCAGTAAATTTTTCTCTTGCATCCTTTTCAGACTCTATCTGTGTGCCAGGCTTCGATCCTACACTCAATATGATGACTGGAATCACCCCCATAAACCCAATGATACCAGGAATGGGGCTGGTACCCCCTCCACCACCAACGGAAGTGGCTGTTGTCAAAGAAATTATCCATTGTAAAAGCTGTACTCTGTTCCCTCAAAATCCAAGTAAGTGAGAAAAAAAAAATTATTGCAATTTTTTTCCTTATTTTTTTTGTTACATAGTATTGCCCTCATTTTCAGATGTGAATCAATATTCTCCCACAGTCATAGAGAACAGAGCTTCATTCCAGAGCAGGCCTTTGTCTTCAGAATACATGGGGATGTGTCCATACCTCTGTCCAGGAGCTGAGTGGATACCAGGAATGGAATATGTGCAATTTGAGATAGATTTCTGGCCTTCCGAATCTGTCTGAGTGCAATGAAGTCTATCATTTTCCGCAGAACATAGTGTGAAATATGTGAGCACTTCCATCCATCTTTGCAAATGTGGGAGAAAAACTCGGAAATGTGTTTTGCTAGATGGAAAATTGAATTAATTTGGCAGTTAGCAATTTGAGGGGGCTGGAAAGCTGCATCTCAGAGTTTCTGGTCCAAATTTCATTGCTTGAAGGAAGCCTATTTAACGAAATAAATGGGCCAGACTTTTTTTTTTCAGTTTACTCTAAAATACTAAGTTTACAGGCTTAGATAGGTTAAACGAAAATAAAATTCATATTAATCAATGTTGCCTTTTGTAAGTGGACTTTCCTGGAGTTTGCTTAAGTAATCTACATATAAACTAGGAAAGATGTAGCAACAGTGTACATTTTATCTTTTTATACAGTCTACCCCAAATTTAATAGTTTGCTCATTTAAATGTGAATATTGAAAAGGAGTGGTTCTTTTTCTATTTTTTTTTCCAGGCTCCTTGTTTCCCAGTCAAATAAGTACCATGGAAGCTTTCAGGTTTTGTTCTGTGTTCTGCCTAGCTGCTCCATTATCCCAAAACAAGACAGAGCAGATAACAAGCCCAGGGTTTTCATCATGTTGTCATTGCATGATGCCTTGCACTTTGTAAAATCCTCCCGCCCCTGTTTTCTGGGCTTCTGGATTATGAAGGGGAAATGGAATTATGCTAACATTTGCTTTATCTTTGTTCACAGACAAGCGTAGCCGCCTAGTGTAGAAAATAACAAAGATCATAAAGGAAAATGAGGAGGAGGAAGAGAGAGGAACTGCTCCAGATGAGTCTAGTTGGTAGAACTGCTTATTAATATGCGCAGGACTAAGTCACTCTGCAAGTTTCACTGTAGGCTGTAGATCAAACAAACAAACAAAAAAGCACAAACAAACAAAAGGCCAACCCCTCTGTTTTGTTGTGATTATTAGATCTTCCACCTCCTTCCACAAGAGAACGACCTCCCGGGTGTAAGACAGTGTTTGTTGGAGGATTACCTGAAAATGCTACAGAGGAAATAATTCAAGAAGTCTTCGAGCAGTGCGGTGATATCACAGCAATTCGGAAAAGCAAAAAGAATTTTTGTCACATTCGCTTCGCAGAGGAGTTCATGGTTGATAAAGCCATTTACCTATCTGGTACTTTGTGTTCCGTAAGGGGATTTCGGGGCGTTTTGTTCTGTGTTGGGATGTTAATAGGCTCATATTCCCTTTTGCCTTAGTGTACAATGAAGTTCTCTCTGAGTGGAGCTGAAAAGGAGATATTCTGCCCTTTTCTGGCCTGATAGAAGCTGGGGGTTAAGTCTGTGCCCTGCAGGAATGATTTCTGACCTGGACCTGCCTGGGTTTTTAGGCATTTCATTGCATTTCTAATTAAAACTCTCTCTCAAGTGCTTATTATATGGAAAGCATTATGAATACTAAGGACTATTATTATTATTGTTGTTATTGGATGTAGTTCTCAGGGGGCATAAAGCACTCACTCAGCATTTTTTTTTTCACTTTTAAGAAGAGGTTCACTTTGTAGACACCAGGTTGTAGTGAAGACGGTGGCCCCCACGAGTGGCTTATGTGCAGCAGAGGGGAAGGAGACGGTCACTCTCCCCCAGTCCACCTCTGTCACCCGAGGACCAGCTGCAAGGGTCAGGACTAACAGAGTCTGAAGAGTCAGTCCTAGGCCTTCCTCAGGGTTTACAGGTTCTTTGTCTTGCCTCATAGGAAAGAATTTCAGGAGTAGAGGAGCAGTGAAGTAAAAACAGATTTTTATTTGGAGGTTTTTAGAAAGGGAGAGGAGGGAGAGAAAGTGAGAGAGAGCGTCAGGCTCAAGAGAGAAAGAGGGCTTCTCCAAAGGCGGAGAGAGCCCCTACACACCCCCCAGCATTAGATAAGAAAGCATGAAAGTACACATCTCAAGAGGGGAGATGCGGATGACCCACGTGCTCGGCCACATGGACACAAGCAGCATGTGGGCTTAGGCAGCATCCGTGTGCCCTTCCTATGTTCAAGGTGGCTTTTATAGGGTTTTCCCAACCTGCCTCCACGTGGGGCTTCTACCTAGGTCCAAGCCCATTGCTAGGGAGGTTGCCAAAGGGACAGAGTTGGGAGCAGTCAATGGCCTTGTTCAAAATTCCTTTCCACGCCTTTTTTTCCTACCAGCACTTCTCTGGCTGGAGGGAACGGCCTTCTCTGGGTCTGTTGCTCTGAGTGAGGGTCTTATCAGGCATTGGTCCTTGTGTCTGTAGCCCTGGCCCTGCTGGTTTTATTACATTCTAGGAATTCCATTGCCACGGGCGCCCTTCCCTGTCTAAGTGCCTACATCAATAGGGTGGAGATCCAGTTATTGCAGAAATTAGTGAGGGACTTTCAGGGAAGGTTCAGCCTCATTGCCCCATTGCAGGTGCTTGCTGTTGCCTGCTACGGTTTGTCCCAATTCATACAGAGCACTTTTACAAATGTTTAAGATTAATCTACGGCCGCCTTCCTCTCTGGTATTGGAATACATGTATGGAGTCTGTCAAGGCCCCTGCGCAAAGGCTGGTAAGTGTGAGATTGATATCTGGCTTTAGAAGGATGTGTTTTTAGATTCGACTCACTGCCATTCCTTCACACTTTCCTTGTGCGAATTTCAACCTCTCACTCTGGGCATCACCTTCTTATTGCTCAGAGTTAACGACAGAAGGTAAGCAAAGAACAGGGCAAAACTAGTTGATCATGAATGAAGGCCAGGTTTGCTTGACCCTGCACTTGGCCCCTATGGCAATGAAGTTTTCTTTCAAACCTCAGAAGCTTTGGAAGGTTTTTCCAGCCCCGTGGAGACTTTCCTGAGCTCGGTTGGGATATGGAGATCTTGAACACCCTATTCCAAAGAGACCTCACAAAATGTATCACGGTTTCACTGTCACTGTCATCAATTTACTCAAGCGTGCACCAGTAATGTCTCCATTGTGAGACTTGTTGTTACTGTTTTTGGCATATTGAATATGCCATGGGGAGCTCGCCAGGCTCTGCCCAGCGGGCGGGATACTCTCGGTAGCTTGCCAGGCTCTCCAAGAGGGGTGGAGGAATTGAACACGGGTTGGCACGTGCAAGGCAAAAGCCCTCCCACTGTACTATCACTCCAGCCCCTCACAAAATGAATAAAGGGAAATTCAAAATCATCCTAAAATACAGAGGGGGAAAAAAAACAGAATTAAAATAGTTTGTAACCTGAAAACATCTGTTTCACTTTTTCACATACTCCAGAGCTGCTATAGCATTATAATAGACTACAAGAATAGTTTTTGCTTGTTTTGTTTTTGTTTTTGTTTTTAGTCATCCAACCAGGAATGATCCACAAGTAAATAAATAGGTTTGGGAAACCATCTTATTACACAATTGAAGAAGATTCTGTTGTGAGGTAGCGCTTTGGGCTTCACCTGCCTTGGGCGAGTTAACTTCCCCTGGAGCCTTCTTTCATCTGAAAAAAAAAACAAACAAGCCCTAAATTAGTTACAATAAGGTAGCTCACGGGGTTGCTCTGAGGAATAAATCAAACTGATGGATATTATGTGTTGAGCAGGGTGCTTGCAACATAGGAACTATTTGGTGAAGGGTTGTGTTTAATCCAGATATCCTGACAATGATAAGACTGATTTGATTCTTGGGGGACCCTGCTCTGAGAAGATGGGTGTGAATCACAGTTCCCCCCAGGAAACTATTACCTGATTAAATGAGAGCATTAAGAGTAGATCAAGGTGCTTCTGAGTTTTTAAATTTTGATTTCTTGTGTGTGCTTGTTTGTCTTTGGGCAACTCCCAGTGGTACTCAGGGTTTACTCCTGGCTTTGCTCTCAGGGATCGTCCCCGGCCATGCTCTAGGACTCAGGATGTGTGGTGCTGGGGATCAAACCCAAGTTAGGCGAACCCCTTACCCACTGTCTCCAGGGAGGCAGCAGCATCTGTCTCAGGAAGATCTGAGGGAGGGAGTATGGGGGGGGGGGAGGTCAGGCAGGAAGCAGGAAGCTTGTCTCCAGTGCCTGCACCCACCAGCCTGAGCCCAGCTGGAAGGCCTGTCTAAATTTAGGCCTGCCTTCCCATTTGAAGGCCAAGCTAATTTTAAACTCAGCTTCATCAGGCTCTCTTAAAAGGCCTTAATGATGTTTTGGTGGAAAGAGAGGGTGCTTTGAGGAACCAGAAGTGTTTGAAAATGATGCTCTGGATGTGCAAAAGGGCAAACTGCTTGGCCAGTCAGGACAGCTGGCCAGACACCGTCTGTCCTGCCTGCTCAGCCACTAGGACTTTTTCAGCCCAGCCTGCCGACTTCCTTGGTTCCCATGACCCACAGCCTAGACCCTCTGCTTCAGCACAGCTTTGGATCTTGTGTGATGGGATGTTTGCACCTTCCGGTATTGTGTCCTCCAGTGTTGGATAACACAGTGGAAAAACTAGGCATGAGAAGGGCATGAGAGTTGGATATGAGAGACTCTTATTCTGTGAGTAACTTTTCAAAGACGGAGAGTAGCCTCGCTGGGAGAAGCCAGCCTCAAAGGGTATTTGCAGCTACATTTCAACCCAAAACATGAGAATAAAATGTAAAATATCTAAGAGGAGAGGTTAATCTGCGGCAACTCAGTGCTGCCCCTTATTTTTTAGTGCATCTTTATTTGCAAAGCCCATGCCCAGGAAAAAGCGCTTATTTTGTTTTCTTTTCTGGCGGACCCTGACAGCTGACCATCCCTTTTGGGATCTGAATTATAGTTTTTTTTGTTTTGTTTTGTTTTTTGTTTTTTTAATCTAAGTGCCCCTGGAGTGATAGCACAATGGGTAGGGTGTTTGCCTTGCACTCGGCCAACCGGATTCGATTCCTCTGTCCCTCTTGGAGAGCCCAGCAAGCTACCAAAAGTATCCCACCTGCACGGCAGAGCCTGGTAAGCTCCCTGTGGCATATTCAATATGCAAAAACAGTAACAACAAGTCTCACAATGGAGACATTACTGGTACCCGCTGAGCAAATTGATGAACAATGGGAGGACAGTGGTACAGTGCTACAGTGCTAATCCAAGTGCCCCAAAGTGAAGAGCAACCTCTTCTTCACTTGAATTTGTGCTGGCTGTCTGTTTGCACTTCTGTTTGTGTTGATCTCTCAGATCGAGCAATCTGTGGCTAGTCTTTACAAGTCAGGCAGCTCACAGGAAAATCCCCCAGAGATTCCTAGGCCTATTTTTCGGTCTAGCTCTGGGCTCTTGCACAGGCTCCTATGGCCTTCAAAGAGTGCATGGACAATTGGGAGAAGGGGGCTGCAGGCCGCAAGGACGGCCGTGGTGAGGCCTCTTGAGTGAAGGGAAAATATTCTCCCGCATGCCCCAGAGGATAAGTGGAAATAAAACAGCATTACAAAATTACCTCGGTGATTGTGGCTCTTGCAGCTGCCTACAGAGAATTGAGCAGCAGTGTTTTCTGGGGAATAGAGTCATAGCCTCTGTGTGAGGTGTCATCGAAATTACCTCGCAGATCTCTTTAAACCTGAGAGCTACTCTTTATTTACTCCCAACACACCTCCTTCTAAAGAGATTTTAAAAGCACTTACGCACGCTAGAGTTGCAAGTACCTCAGATAGATAAAAGTCAGTGCTCAACACCCTCGCTCCCCCCCAAAAAAAAAGAGAAGAAGAAGAGTGAGGGAGTGTGGAAATGCAGTTTTCTGTTTGTTTCTAAGCTTCCTGGAAACCAGAGGGAAGAAGGTGTTTGCAGTGAGTGCCCTACTTTTTTTTTTTTTAACTTGAAAATTGAACTTTTTTTTTTAACTGAAAATAATTCTTAAAACTACTTGACCATCAGAAACACTCTGTAGAAAACAACCATAATACTTCTGAGTAAGGCAAGAAGTATTTCTATGTTAACAAGACCAGATTTAACTTTGGACTTTATTCTTCAACTTGTAGAGGATGAAGAGAAAAATAAGATTGTTTACAGAAAATATCTACATATATATAGCTAAAGGTAACAATTTGGTGACAAAAGAGTCTTAAGTAAATGCTGGTATCCCAGACGCTGTTCTCAAAGAGCTCAGTTTTTGAATCTTAAGAATGTTTAAGACCTTTCTTCATCCTCAATCTTGGGAGCCAAATCATATTTCAGATGTCCCATATCAGCGATCTTATATTCTACAACCAGGGGAACATCTGCAGACATGCTGTGTGTTACTGTAGAAGAGAGCGGAGTGGCTTTTGTAAAGAAGTTCAGGTACCTCAGTGCAAAAGTTAGCTGGACTGGCTCATTCATGTCTGTGGTAACAGCTTCCTCCTCTTTATCAGCATGCTTAGCATCATTCCCTTGGTAACACAGGAATAAAGATAGGGAGATGCGTTTATCCCCCAGTCTGTAAGAGGCTTACCTTGGTAGTAATTTGGGGAGAAAACAGCTGTTTCCCACCTCCGGGAGAGCACATGGGGGCAGAGATGCCTATGAATGCAGCCTGCCGGTGTTGTGATGTCTTCACCACTCCTTGATCACTGTATCACTGTATCACTGTCATCCCGTTGTTGATCGATTTACTCGAGCAGGCGCTAATAACATCTCCACTCGTCCCAGCCCTGAAATTTTAGCAGCCTCTCCTTACTTGTCTTTCCCAACGATTAGAGGCTTCTTTCAGGGTCAGGGGAATGAGACCTGTTATTGTTACTGTTTTTGGCGTATCGAATATGACACAGGGAGCTTGCCGGGCTCTGCTGGGTGGGCAGGCGGGATACTCTTGGTAGCTTGCTGGGCTCTCCGAGAGGCATATATATTTGTTGATTGATTGATCTTGTCCCTTAACAGGGACTCGGGGATGTGAGTGGAGTTTCCATTGGTTACAGGTTACAGGATGCGATTAGGGTCTAGCACGGACAAAAAGGATTCGGGCCGGCTGCACGTGGACTTCGCCCAGGCCCGGGACGACTTCTACGAGTGGGAATGCAAGCAGCGGATGCGGGCCCGGGAGGAGCGGCACCGGCGCAAGTTGGAGGAGGACCGGCTGCGGCCGCCCTCACCGCCCGCTATCATGCATTACTCGGAGCACGAGGCCGCCCTGCTGGCAGAGAAGCTCAAAGGTAAGGCACATGAACCCCCGAGGGGTCCAGGGCATGCAAATAGAGCAGGCAGCCCTGGAGTTTCCTCTCAAGTGCTGGTTGCACCTGAGCTCTGTGGATTGGAAGCTGCAGACACCTTCATGCTGCTTAGGACAGTGTCTAGCCTCCCTTCCAGCGCCCTCCCCGACCTTCCTGAATTGCGTTGTCACGCAAATCTCATGGGAAGAGGGCCAGGACAAGGATGCATGCTTGCTCCAAAGCAGGCTGCTGCTTCGTGGAAGGAGCTGAGGCTGGCTCTGCCCTGTGGGTGTCCTGGATGGGCAGGTTCACCCACCCACACTCCAGGCTCCAGGTCACCTCACTCTCTTCACAAAGTGATTCCTCCTTACAGTGTAGCAGAAAGAGGGTGTGGTCCCCGAGGCAAGAACAGAATCGTGGACTGGGAGCCTGGAACTGAACATTTGCTGCCTCTGTTTCACTTGTGGATTGAAGAGGCGATGGAGAGTTGGAGATGTGAACTGCAGAGCTGGCTGGAGTGGGGCGGGTACTGATGTTGAGGACGCCTTGTGTGACATCTGTGTCATTCTTAACCCAAATATCGTGACAGGGTGCAATGTGTGAGCAATTTTCATGCAGAGGGTGGTAAGTGACTCGTAGGGTCACTGGGCGAGTCCAGGCTGATGTGATAGAACAGGGGTCACAGTTGGATGCCAGCTGTAGATATCTACCCCCCAACATAGAACTCTGCAGGCCAGTGCTAATGCGGTTGGTGTTAACTCTGCAACCACAGCCAATGTGCTCGTCAGTCAGCGTAGGACCAACGTGCTAGGGGAAAAGTGTGAAGCATGTGAATGAAGGCCCAGCAAGTCTTGCCAGAGAAGACAGAAGGTGAACTTGTTGGTGGGATCAACATTATTTCCTCCTCCAGGAGAAAAAAAAAAAAAGGGCATAAAGATATTCCAGTTCAAAACTGGAGCCCTCGGAAATGAAGACACAAGGAATCAGAGGAGAATTTTGCCTGGGAAGGGTAAGAAAGGCAGGTTGACTGCCATGGCGGGAGTGACCAGTGGCCGTGTGAGCTGTGTGGATAGGAAATAGAGCAGGGTGAAGGTGGGGAAGTGGGCTGGGGCCTGACGGGGGAAGCAGGCCAGCTGCCACCCAGATCTGGATTTCATTCCAGGAGCAACAGAGAAGCCATTAAGTCTCTCTTAGGAGAGAGATGGGCCCAGTGCTCAGGGAGCTAAGTGTTCTGCTGGCATTAGAAAGTGGATTGGATGTTTTTACTAAAGGCAATAAATGAAAAGCTGCCCAGAACTTTTCCAAAAAATTAGGAAATTGACATTCTGTGTTTTAAAAAAACACTGGGAAGAAATTTCTGCTCATCGTCCCCCTCATCTCCAGCTGGGTGTTGGGGTGGGGGAGCTGTGGAACCCCTAATGAACTGCAAGGGCCACTGAAATGCACTTTTGAAATTACACAGTGCTTCTTGCTGCGGTCTTGAGGCATGTTCTGCTACTCTGGGAAGGGAAGGGGCATATTATAGATGTTAATGCAGAAGCTTTAATTGTCCCTTTAATAAAACACTTAGAAAGTGCACATATAGACATCCTCTCACTTCGCCATCCAGATGAGAAACTGTAAAGGAGTGGCCAGGATGAGAAAGAGCAAAAATCTCCATGAGGCATGTTAACTTTGGAACAAATATTTCCCCCTTTTAAATCCAGTGTGTGGTGCAGCATCCTACTTATGTGGTAGACTCAACTGTACTTGGTGCTGACCATGCCTCGAAATGACAAAATGTAGCACCTTAGCTCTGGGGCCTGGGGGAGGAATTCTACAAGATGTGGCATCTGTATTTTGTGCTTTCTTAAGAGAGGAGTGCAGGAGTGCCTTTGCCTGTAAGAGACACATGGTGTGGCCTTTCCTGTTTGAGGAGAGCAGATTGGGATGTCAATTTTTGGTAAAGGGACTTGCAAGCCTTGCCATTTCAAAAATATATATTTATATAGATGAGTATAATTTGCAGATTTTAGAATCTGCACCTTTGCCAAGTACTGTGTGATCCCTTGAGGAGAGAACAGATTGGAAATTTTAATAGATTGCAGTTACAGTAGAACGAACTAGCTGGGGATATATCTTAGGCAACAGTCAGGTAATATCAAGCTTGACACAGAGTCTGGAATATAAACAGCATTTAATTGCTTAGGAAATTGGCTGCCTCGGAGAGGAAATCCACTCTGTGCTCCTTATAGCGCTGCAAAACCAGCCAGGAAGAGCCAGGGAAATGGTTTCCTGAAGATGAGTTTATTGGTGTGGGGATACAACATGCCGTCAAAACTGAAGCTAAAGAAGACGGGTCAAAAAGGAAATGAAAATACCTAATTGGATTCACATTTTTCTTTTTCTCTCCTGAGAAATTTTGTTCAAGTTTATTGCAAACACTTCCCCGCATTTGGCATCACACCTGTTAATTCACACCACTTCCTCTTTGAAAATCGGTTGTACCCAGGAAAATATGTAGGGGCCATGGCTCAGTTATGACCCACAGGACCATCCATCTCCAGCCCAGTGCTGAAAGAAACTACGCATAACAGGAGATGATCAGTAAATGAACCTTCTCACTTACTGAATTCTTTGCATCTAAGAGCATGTTGCATTTTTTGGCCAGTAAATCTACTAGGCAGGACCAAAGTATAGGGAAGTGATGGGGCTCAGCCAGTGCCACTATTGCTGCATAAGTATCTGTGGAGTTCTTCAGCAATTTAGCATATTTCTGGCCTCTAGGGAAATGAACAGGGTACAAGAAGCCCCCTCACATAGCTTAAGAGGTTCCCTGCAAAAGCAGTTACAAAACACCCTAGTCTCTTGACTTCACTGATAGGTCCCTAGAAGCATAACGTATGGGTTTTTTTCTGATGAACTAGAATGGAATTAATTATAGCATTCATCCCACATCCATCCTTCATGCTGGGTTAGAGTCAGTTGCTCACCCTTGAGAGATGCAACCCAGGTGGGTGGTGGTGGGGTGAGAGAAGGAAGAGGATCTTCTGGGACCAGGTAACCTCATTCACTGGTCCCTGGGCCTTTTGAAGGCAGAGAAAGCATTGAGTTATAATTGCATGGCTCCCCCAGGTAGGTTATGCTGATATAAATTCTAAAAAAGAAAATTAGTGGGGCGCCCTGCTAAGTAGGCATTGTTCTGAGACAATTCAGTTAATGAAGACTGACAGGGAAGTAGCTTCTCACAGACCCCAAGTTTAAAGCAGGGCTTTGAGACAGTGAGATGCTCAATACCACCATAATTACACTTTATTGGAAACAGTAGCACCAGGCCGATGAGCTAATGAATTTCAGTGTGTCTTAACACAGACCATCCACCCTGGGAGGAACCCTGTGTTTGGACTGTGGAAGGAGGAGATTAATTAGGCAGTGAGGAGAGATTGTATCCTAATGCACTGGGAATTTCTCCTACTGAGAGCATTTTTCAGTTGCTTGTGTATCCCCCACCCTCAACATGCACACACACTTTGGAAAGATCACGTTGTATACATTATGTGGTGAAGTGAAGAGATTCTGCTTCAGGTGAGGTTTTAACAAAGCTTTGCAAGTCCTTGGGATTCTCTGGTGTTGTCAAGAATTTCGCCCTCCTCTGGGGCATCATCCATAATTCCCAGAGCACTGGCTTCTGGTTTGCATACAGAATAGCCCAAGGTCAGCCAGCCAGAGGGAGGGAGAGGCGAAGGGTGGGGGCAGCACTCTGCTGAGATGCTTGTCAATATTTATGGTTCCAAGAAAGTAAAAATCAATAATGCTATGAGCCAAGTGGAAGTTCCATTAGCTGAAAGCCAGGCTTCCTTCTTTGGGCAAGGGAAGTACAAAGTCCAGAGCCTGTTTGAGAATCACTTTTCCTTTTGCATTACTGTTAGTGACCTTGACAGAGGCAAGATAGGCCATTTCATTTAGAAGCATTTTGTTTCACTCCAGGCAGAAATAGTGCATTTTTGTATTGTCTTCCAATCTCTTAGTTTTCTCTTTTTCACAGTTATAAAATAGTTGTATGTGTGTTTAGGAGGGAGAAAGAGAGAAAGAGAGAGAGAGAGAGAGAGAGAGAGAGAGAGAGAGAGAGAGAGAGAGAGAGAGAAGGGAAGGAGGGAGGAAGGCGGGAAGAGAGAGAGGAGAGAAAATGTGTGTTTGTGTGTGTGTGTCTGTCTATCTGCCTTTCTTGGGGAAACAGGAGAGCTATTTGTGTAGTGTTTTGCATAGCATTTCCAAATCTATGACTTGGAAGATAAGATAGCACCTTTTGGTGATTAAATGAGGAGCCAAACATGAAGACTCCTTCCCGAATGTTCATTGTTTCTGGAAACATCTTGAAAGAGTTGATAGAAGGTATGGATAGGCCATCCCTGTTCAGCTTGGATCAGTAGGAGATGTATATTATGAGCGCTTGTCACTGAGGCCAAGTCAGTGGCAATTATAATAGGCACAGTCATAGTCTTCTGTGTGTGTGTCTGTGTGTATGTATCCTTATTTCTTTGGAAGAAAAGTGTTTAGAATAGCCACTCAGCCCATGATATTTTCAATCCCATAGGGTATATTTCTCATCAGAATCTAGAGATTGAAAATCGACAAGAATTCAAACATGGAATCTCTTTCCTCTCTTCTGGTTCCTTTATAAACCCAGCAGCCTAACTGAGTTCATCTGCATGATCATGACCTGGCTGTCATCACACCTGTTTTTTTTTTTTTTTTTCTTAAAGTGAACACTAGCTTCCTTTACAGACAAATGGGTGGCAAAAAAAAAAAAAAAAACTATAGCAAATCCCCACTCAATATTGGTGCCAATTGGATTTTGCAAGCTGGGACCTGAAGCAAAATAACATATAACAAAACCAATTTTGCCATAAGCTAATTGATATAAACAAGATTTGATTTCCTAGGGCACATTTCTCATCACAGAAGCATCACTCAAGTTTCTAAATAATTATCTCCAAACACTTTGAATACTAAAGAATAATTTCTACTCTGTTATTTACCACTCACTTTTTCCAGTTTAGGGTCACCGAGAGCAGAGTCTATGCCTGCATATCAGGGCAGAAGGCCACTCTGGACAAATGCTGTTCCCACATGGGCACCCGACACCCACACTCACTCAGACTGGGAATCTGAGATGTGTGCACCTGTGAGCCTAACATGTACATGTTTGGGATATAAGACAAAGCCAGGGGACCCTGAGAAATCCATACAGACATGAAGAGAACCTGAAGACTCCACACTGGCAGGGGTACCTGCCAGGAATTGATAGTGTTGTATTGAAGAATCTTTGAACAAAAGAATCTGCTGTACTTACCAGTTTGATTTCTTTTTCCCTTTGTTATCTCCACATCAGTTTGGTTCAAGTTCATCTAATGCCTCCTGCTCATTCCTGGGCGTTAAGCCATGCCTGGGGGTTCATACCCTGTCTCTGAAAAGCTTACATTTTGGTCATTAAAGAATGCTCTGGCCATGGAACCATGAATGTCTTACAAATATGAAATGAACATGTGCCAATAATCTTACTCAAATCCTCAACTAACAAGGGGACTAGGAAGATAATTAAAATCTCATTTAAAAGAAAAAAATTACTTACTTCACAAAGATTTCTGTTTTTTACTGGTTGGAAATGAATTTGCATTGTTACAGGGAATTATTTTGCTTTGCTTTCCATTTTGCACATTTTATTTTCTTTCTCTATTGAGTAGTAAAGGACATAGACTCACACTCTGATCAAATCAGCCAAATCCACGGGGGGTTGAAAGTAGCCCCTTAGTCCGTGCTGAGCATCTTATTAGGAGGATCTGCAGTAAGCTCTCTGCCTGCTTTCACGCCTTTCACATTTTCCCCCACATCTCTACAAAGGTGACTGATATCTGAGGCGCAATTCTGCAACTGAAGGTGGGAAGGTTCAAGTCAGAGATACACATTGCTCAGGAGAATTAAATCAGATCCTTGCAATATTCTCCATGATCTCGCTGCTACTTTCCATTTCAGGGTTTCATTATCTCTTCACTTAGATGAGCTCCTCTCACCGCTTTCCCTGGTCTTTGCTAAATGCTTTCTGGCCCTCGAGCTTTCTCAAGCTTTCATGCGCGTGTGAATCGCCTAGTGCGGGATATCGGTTCCATGTCAGGAGGCCGGTTTGAGGGTAAGTCTACGTGCCCAACGTGCTCCCAAAGCCAGACTCCTGCTTGGCATCTTTGAGTAGCAAAGACTTGTCCAAATGCCTCCTCTTCCAATAAACATGGAAGAGGGAGGAAGAAGGAAGTTCCTTAACAACATCAGAATTCAGCAGAAGCTGAATCACTGGGCATGGATTCAGGTGGTGACATTGAGATAGCACAACCAGTTTTGTAATAGCATTTATCCCCCAGAAAGCTAAGTACTTACCTTCCCTGAATTGAAAGAAATAGTTTCCAAAGAATTTTGGAGTCCCACTTGAATTGTCGTGGGAGGCTGCTTCCATGTCATTATCTGACGTCACTCAGAAGCTGCACAGCCAAGGGTGATGGCCTCAGAGACCCGAAGGAGAACAGGACCAGCCAGCTGAAGTAGCAGGAAAGTATTTCTCTCAAGTAGGCACAATGAATTTGCTCTTGAACATGAAATTAAAATTCTTCATGTCAACTGATGGTTCCCAGCTGTTGAGTGTTAGATTTTGAGCGTTAGATTTTGTAGCTTTCCTCTACTGAGCCGGAAAATCTTTCAGAACAATGTATGCAACACAGGTCAGCTCCAAAGGGAAAAATGGAGACTAACCCAGGGCCCTGAAATATGTTTGGAGGTTTTATTCTCAACCCTTCAAACCTGGAGACAGAGCCATAAACTAACAGTGGTTAACTGTCCACAGAGACTGGCAAAGATGTGGGAGTTGTAGAAAGAACATAGGGACAACCAATCCATCCTTAGGGTAACAGAAAAGCTTCCTCTGGGAGGGGCCTTGAAGCTGAACCTGGAGGGATGCTCATAGGGAGGGGAATGGGCCAGGTGTAGGGGGTATCTCTGGATGGGATTATTGAGGAATATGACAAAGCCATACAGGCTGTTTGGGTGGAGGCAGGGCAGGTGGTGGTGGGTGGGAGTAAAATCAAGGCGAGCCCCAGAGCAAACATTTGTGACATGCCTAAGGAACTGTATAGATTTTTAATGAGCAAATGATCCATCTTCATTCCAGCATAGAAGATTTGTGGGATGCACACATGTGCATTCTAGTGTCTAAGCTGCATTCCATGCTCAGAGTTAAACCTGCGTATATTCCTGGAGAGTATTTGGAATTTTCATAAGTGCGTCTTTGATGTGATTTTTATGAGCAGTGCTAATTTCTTTCCATGTGAATAGCTTTAATAATGCTGCACTCTAAATCCTGTTTAAATTAGTTTATATTGTTTTCTGTTTTTACTTCGTGATTTGTCCACTGAATGCAAAATTGAATATACAGTTGAGTGTTGAAATGAACGTTGAAAATGGAAATCGCAATGTGTTCCTCCTTCTATTCAGAGAAGACTTACTGGCTTTGCTTAATATGAAGTCATTTCTTATTTGGCAACAGATATTGACTAGACTTAACAATCATGGTGGAACTATTTTTCACATTTAACTTGAATGTCAGTAGATCAATTATTCATTAACCTGCTAGTTTCAAAATTTTCATAATTGAGAATAAAATTGGGGGTTTGTAAATCCATGTGCTTTTTTTTTAAGCCAACAGAATTCTGTCTAGTGTTACTTGTTAAAATGATAGAAATCTCTCTTAGCAATATACTTTTTCAATTGGATGTTTTAGTTGCTTTTTCTGGGGGAAAAAAACTCAGTGAGCTATAGTCTACTGGTAGGCTATTGCATGAATCTATGAGTGAAATACAATTAAGTATGACTTTTAAGAACCAGAGATAGTATAAATGGGTGAGGCTGTTTAATCCCTGGCATCCCATATGGTCTCCCCTAAATCAGCTGGGAGTAATCCATGAGAATTACTGGATGTGGCCCAAAAACCAAAAAAACAAATCTGCTCTTTAGATCTTTTTGAGCAAATTCTTGCTCTTTACATTAAAAATGTTATTCCTGATAGCTATAAAGGAATGGCCACAAGCAAAGTAACTCCAGAGATACCAGAAAAAGAATGACAGTGCATTATTGCTACCTCTCCCCATACTCTCATAAGTAAATGTTGAATTGTCTTGCTCTGTGTTACTTAGAGGTGGAAGATGCAACAAAGTGGGGAGTGGTCATGAATTCAGTGTTCGTTGTTTTCTTTTAACAGTTAAAAAAAATGTCTTCTGATTCCTGCCATTTTTTTCAGCAGTGCATTCTGCTAACATACATTGGCAGGAAGAGGTAGAGAGTGCAAAGGAGGCCAGATTTATTCTGCCAGCCGTGGTCATTGCAGCGGGCCTCTCATGCACACAATGCTAAGTGACAGGCTGCTTGTACTTTGGGTTATGTGATGGTTTTTTATCTTGCACCAACCACTTTGTCCAACAAAATGAGTTAAGTCACCACCATAGCTGCAGTCCACTGAGAGCTGACCTAAGACTAAAATTCCACCATGAACCAAATCCATGTGGCAGTCTTGCTTCTTAGTAGCACTCATGGTCCATCCATGGGTGGAGATTTTCAGGGAATCTTGGGCCTTTCCTCAGTAGGGTGCCCTGGGGGCATTCTTCAGGCTACTGACTTTGCTGGCGCAAGTGTGAGGGCAAATTTTGGCAGATTTAATCCCTGGGATTTGATGGGGGTGGTGAGTATGAGAGGGATTTGAAGGAGGGGAACTCAGTGGGAGGCTGGTCAACAGAGCCCGCTTGCTGGCTGCTCTCAGACTTGGAAGCAGGTCTGGGTTAGGCCAGTTCTGCCACTTATTGTGTGCACACATGTCCCCAGTAAGCAACGGCTGAGCAGGGAAGTTGTATCCTGACCTGAAAAGGTCACTGTGGGAGGAAAGTTACTGTTAGAAGATCAGTTTTAGCCTATGGAAACATTTGAGTGTATTTGAGCGAAAGTTTCCTGGAATCAGAGCCATCTTCAAGGAAGCAGGCAGGAAGGAGCTCCAGCGTGCCGTGCCGTGAGCTCTGAGAGGTGTTTGGAGCAGAATGGAGCTGCAACAAGGAGGTTATACTGGTTCAGAAGGTGGGTTGGTTCTCACACAGTCACTATGGTTTTGTGAATGGCAGGGCCTATCATGCAGATTTCCTAACTAGTTCCAAGCAGGGGGTCATCTTACCTATTCCCTTAAGATTCCATTTTCTGGGGCCAGGAGATAGAATAGTGGTTGGGGCAAATGGCATGTGCCTGACCTGGATTCTATTTCTTGTATCACTGGGTATGTCCCTGGAGTCCTCCATCATGGCCAGAGTAGTCCAGGTAATCCCCAGCACCACCGGACTTGGGCGGGATTCCATCCTTCGTTGAACCATGGACCTAGTTGCCTGAGAATCACTGGTGGGCACCTGCACCTTCTGAGTAGCATTTCGGAGGCCCTTCCCACCCCCACCCCCTCAAACAAAAGGAAAGATTCCATTTTTGAAGTAGTGGAAATGATCATTGTAAGTATCAGGTTGGGAATATGGGCTCAGCATACGCCAGTACATTTGGGGCCTGTGTCTTATTTATAACAGTGCTAATGGTATTTCTACAGCACTCTGAAACATTTGCAAAGCACTCTACAAATGAAGTTGTCTGATTTTTAAAATACCAACAGAAATAGTTGGTAAAAAACATCTGGTACATAAGATAAAATTCCTTTACCAAATATGAATCACCCTCTCTCCATCTTTGAGAGGTGGGGGGCGGGGGGTGGCTGTGTAGAAGCAGTGCATGAGTATGACTATGATTTTCCTCCATGGAGAGAACTTGGGAGTTACTCAGCATTTGTCAAGGAAATGCTCCAGCATTCCAATGTCTACTCTGATTTTACTCCTTAATTTTATAACTCAGACTCTGCCTTGTTTATTTGAACCATGGAGTGTATTTTTCTTAAATCATATTTCCCAGGTCTGGGGAAAAAAGTGCAGGTAAAAAACATGCCCCCTCAAGTTTGTCTGAAAAATATGCAATGAGCCTTCAGCAATAGGATCGATCAATGTTGTAACAACTGACATACAACTTCCAGTTCTAATTAACTTAATTATCTGCAAACTAGCATTTCTTCCACCTCTAAGCCATACAGCAGAGCTCTGTTCCAAGAACTTTTTCCTTTGCAGGCAAGTCTCTTTGTTTATTTAAAAATAAACTTTATCACTGATTTACAGGCAGAACCTCACCCCCCCCACTCCCCTCACACACACACACACACACACACACACACACACACACACACACACACACAGCTTAGAGCAGGTTCTCTTGGGTTTCTGACAACATTCCAAAGCAAACACAGGCAGCCCCCAGCAAACAGGTCCTCCTTTGTGGAAAACAAAGAAATAGTCTGGTATTTTTAGCCTAATCAAATAGGTTCTGTTACACATTAAAGCAAAGTTAGGTATGAACTGCTGTGAAACAAGAGTTGACATATTCCTGCTACCTGTTTTGGTAGAAATTCCCTATGTTATGCCCAGTTTTAAGTAACTTAGTCCATTGTCCACATTTCTATCAAATCCAGCTGATTCTGAGATGGAGCAATAATATTACAACTAATATTTCTGATGGTCACATCAAGAAATGACATGGAGGCCAGACAGGCTGCTAACAGATTTTTCAAGCTAGGCTGAAGAAAGGTAAATCAGTGTTTGTTGAAAGAATGATGTGGCACTATGAAGAAGAAGATGCACAACAGAGCTTCTCAAACTGAGTTGATTGATCACAGGATTGATCACAGGATGAATTTCACTTTGGTTTGGTGATGGTTCTGTGGGGCCACAAAGTTAGATGAGAAAAGCAAAACTCACCCATTCTAGAGCAGTCCCTCCAGAAAAGCCCGTTCATCAGCTTCTGAAAATGTGTGCATGAGGATAGACCATGCTCTCTTCTGAAGGGAACAAGAGGCAAGGGCATATTCTTCCTTCAACGTGATTGAGACTCATCTTTCCACTTCCAGATGATAGCAAGTTCTCAGAGGCTATCACAGTGCTGCTTTCCTGGATTGAACGAGGGGAAGTGAACCGGCGTTCAGCCAACCAGTTCTATTCCATGGTACAGTCAGCCAACAGCCACGTCCGCCGGCTCATGAATGAAAAGGCCACCCATGAGCAAGAGATGGAGGAAGCCAAGGAGAATTTTAAAAATGCCTTAACTGGAATCCTCACACAATGTAAGTAAACTCTGGGGGCCATCTGATTTGGTTGTGATTCTTGCCTTTTCTTTTAATCTCCATTTTATTTTATTGTTTATTTTCATGTGGGGGTAAGTAGTTCAATAATTTCCCACTCTTGCTCCATATTGAATGGCACGCCTCATACCCTATTTCATGTTCTGTGGCAACTTGGAGGAACACGGACCCTGCCCTGAGAGCTTGCTTCTCCAGGTGAGCGACATTTCTGTAGCTTTTCCTCAGCACACCCAGCCCCCCCGGCCGTCAGGGCAGGGCCGCCAGCCATCTTTTACCTATGGGCTATCCACACAAGCCCGTACGTCCTCCCTGTGTGGGCAGTAGGAAGCAGACCCCGAACCCTTTGTCCTTGGGCTCTGCTTTAGGAAGAAGGTATGGTCAGAAAAACTCCTCCTCAGGATCCTTATTGGAGGTGAGCTTTGGCTGTCTACGTGGGCAACTCAGGAGCAGAGAGTGTTTCTGCTTTCTTAGTCCATCCTTTCTTGCTTTGGAAAGCAAATTGCCTCAACTGCTTAATGCTGGTGATTTTTTTATATCCAGATCTTAAATTGACGAAGAGGTGTAAATGGGCCTTTCTCATAGGATAGTAGACAGGGTAACAACTGCCCAGGGCTCTATTACCAAAAAAGGGTCTGCCTGTGTTTCTGATGGGCACTCTTTCTGTGTGGGGGTCATTAAAGGGACTGCAGCACAGTGTGGTGGCCCAGCTGCAGGTGTCCGTTGCTTGACCAAAGCCATCAAATGACATTGTGACAATGCCCTGCTCTCTCTCCTGCCAGGTGCCAGGTCTCACATAGGATAGCGGTGTGTGTGGTAGGTACACATGTTCATTCTGAGAGTAAGGATTATTTCCAGTGATGTATTGGGCACAAATGCCTATCACCTTTCTTTAGTATTAATCCAAGGGATAATGCATTTTTTAGGATGGGATAAGATAGGCATTATAAATGAAATTCTTGGTCCATTGGTATGGGTTATAGCACTTGCTTTACATGCAGCCTAATCCAGTTTGATCACAAAACATGGTCCTCTGAGCACTACCAGGAGGAAGTAGCCCCTGAACATCTGTGGGCGTAGCCCCAAGGCCCAATTTTTTTTTAAATTTTATGCCTTTTAATTGAGTCACCGTGAGAAGTTACAGGGCTTTCAGGATCAAGTCTCAGTCATACAATGATCTAACACCCATCCCTTCACCAGTGCACATGTTCCACCACCAAGAACCCCAGCAGACCCCTCCTCTCTCTCCCCCTCTGCCTGTGTGGCAGATGATTTTCACTTTACTCTCTCATTACTTTGATAACATTCAATTTTTGACAGAAAACTCACTATCATGATTTGGAGTTTTCCCCCCAATAGTCAGACCAGTCGGAATGGCATCATTAGATTGTATGTTTTCTATTGTTGATAACAAAGAGCATATGATGTTGCATAGTTGTGAAAGTGGCCATCCAGGAGTGGCTGAGCCATTCCTGAGCATTTTTTTTTTTTGGTATATCA
Source organism: Sorex araneus (assembly GCF_027595985.1). Lineage (NCBI taxonomy): Eukaryota > Metazoa > Chordata > Mammalia > Eulipotyphla > Soricidae > Sorex > Sorex araneus. Next base: position 248,307,457 of record NC_073302.1, read on the forward strand.
GGAAAGGTCACCAGGCCACATAAGCAGCCACGTGGTTTGGAGAGATATCCCAGTCCCACATACCAGAGCCATGTTAGTAGAAGCTCAGTGTCACCGGGTCTCCATCTGAAGAAGGCGGGGACTCTGCACCTTCTCCGCCTGGCACCCCAGTGTTGTTAAGGCCCCATTTTTTTAAGATAAAGAAACCTTTTAAAGTATTTCAAGCTAAATTAATAATTTTATTTTTTAAGAAACTGATTTTGTTTAATTTACAATTAAAGATAATTTACAATTGTTTCCATATTCAATTTTTAGGCAGTATTTCAATATCAATTCCACCACCAGTATAAATTCTCTTCGCCAATTCTACAGAATGCAGCCCCCAACCCCACTCCCACCCCAACACCTTCCTTTTTAATAGGCACATTTTTAAGATCAATTGTAGTTTGGCTCCGTGCTGATGCCTCTGTAGTTTAGGTATATATGTATATAACACACCTCTACACCTCTACACCACCAGTGTGCCCATGGGAAGGTGTTTTATATGAGTTTGTCATCAAAAGACCATTTTTGTAACAGTCCAGTCTCTTAGCATTGAAAACTTCCCGGTGGGTCAGAAAAATAATTTAGGGGTCAAAGCATTTACTCTAAGGCACCTGGTTCAAATCCCCATAACCACATATGGACCAGCATTAGCACCACTAGGGGATATTCCTGCACCACCAAGATGGAAACAGCCCCAGAGCACTCACTGCTGGGTGTGGCCCAACTTTGTGCCACACACAAATAGAAAGTTCCCAGCATAAACTCTGATAAATCACCAGACATTCCATGTGAGACAACCCCAGGGCACATTTATCAGAAAGGAATGGGGAAAAGAGAGCTTCTTTTCCTCTGATGACCGTCGTGGGAGAGTCTTGAGAATTGGCTCGTGCATCAGCAGTTCTCAAGTGGGCTTAGAGTAGGGGTAGGGAAAATAAAATAAAATGAGTATGACTCCTTTTAAAGGAAAGAAAGCAAAGCATGGATTAATGGGTAGAGGAAAGTTTAGAACAGATGAGTAGGAGAAAGAGCAGAGAATTCTTAACAGTAAAACTCCTGACAAATTATAAGAAGAAACCCAACACCTGAATAGTAGAATGATTACTGATTGCCTTTGGCACATCAAAAATGTCCCATGAATTATCCATTTTACAGTTTAGAGTCCCATCTGACACAGGAGCCCTAAACCATAGCTCTAAACAGGAAGTCAGCCATGCATTAGATCAGAGGGAGACTTTGATTTTCTTTGGCAGTCTCTAGTAAGGAGCAGTAAGGCAGCCTCTAAAAGGATCCCAGAGAGGCTGGAAAGATAGTGTGGTGAGTAGGGCACTTGCCTGGCACACAGCCAGTTCAATCCCTGGCATCTCATGTGACCCCCCAGAGTACTGTCGGGAGTAATTCCTGTGTGTAGAGCTCAGAGTAACCCCTGAGCATCACTTGGTGTGTCCTCCAAAACAAAACAAAAGGAGCCCCTGATGAGGTGACTTAAGAAATCCAGTGTGTCTAACTTCATAAGCTATAAGCTGACCTAGATTTGAAACCACTAAAGAGAAGCAAGAGAAGAGCTAAAGATACAAACTTAGATGTATTGTTAATGATGGAAGCTGCACTGGAACATCCTGGAGTTGGAGCGCAGTTGCATAAAGGGATTTCTGACACTTGACCTTAGTGTTGAGCTTCTCGGCCGCGGGTACCATCTTGAACCATAGGCTCCTTCCTCTTCAACTGGACCTAGACACGGGCACCCAGGGGTGCAGACAAAATAGGATGGCAGAAAGTCTAGTTTTCTCCCTCCCTGAGTATATAATGAAGGGCTACGGCAAGGCAGAAATTTTCATTTTCACTTTCCAAATGATGCCCATTGTGAATTACATATAGCAAAATTTTCAGTTGAGAAAGATTGTCAGTTCCTTCCTTCCTTCCTTCCTTCCTTCCTTCCTTCCTTCCTTCCTTCCTTCCTTCCTTCCTTCCTTCCTTCCTTCCTTCCTCCTTCATTTCTTCCCTCCCTCCTTCCTTCCGTCTTTCCTTCCCTTCCTCCTTCCTTCCCTCCTCCCCTCCTTCCCTCCTTCCTTCCCTCCCTCCCTTTCTCCTTCCATTCTTCCCTTCTTTTTCCTTCCTTCCTTCCTTCCTTCCTTCCTTCCTTCCTTCCTTCCTTCCTTCCTTCCTTCCTTCCTTCCTCCCTCCCTCCCTCCCTCCCTTCCTTCCTTCCTTCCTTCCTTCCTTCCTTCCTTCCTTCCTTCCTTCCTTCCTTCCTTCCTTCCTTCCTTCCTGTGTCTCTCTTCATTTATTTATTTATTTATTTTTATTTTATTCTTTTCTTTCTTCTCTCACTTTTCCTCCTCCTACTCAATTCAGGGCTCACACATTCCAGACATGCACTTAACCATATCCCTACTCCCAATTTTTTTTTAATTTTAATTTTGTTTTATGTTTTGGGACCCACTCCAAGCAGTGCTCAGGGCCTACTACTCCTGGCTTTGTACTCAGAAATTACCCCTGCTAGTTGTTGGGGGACCATATAGGGTGCCAGAGATGGAAAAAGTTTAAGATGCCCAAACTGTGTGGGAAGCAAAGCTCGTCATGAAAGATGATACTTTTTTAAAGAATTGTCATTCTCTGTGTTGTGATGAAATTAAATGGTTAATATGGGTATTCCTTACATACCAAAATAGTGGAGTAAAGCTAATGACAGAGTTGTGAGTTGTATCTGCTCCTCTCTGAAGCACAGCAAGAAGCTGGAGAAACTTTGTCAGTTACACAGGTTTTGCCAGGTCATCAGCGAAAGGCACAGGCTTTTGGGATTCCAAACCCAAGGCTACACAGCCTAAGTGAACATTTTCCATGAGACCTGATAGTGCAATGTGTACTGTGAAAATGAGTTGATTATGATATTATGACATCCAAAGACTTATTATGCTTTTGAGATTGCAAACTAATCCATATGAGAAAGTCTCACAAAATGAACCCAGAGATATAGAATCAAAAGATTCCATTGTCCTTGGTGAACTTCTAATTGGCAAGTGGCACTTTATGATTTTTCTGCACTATGCTCTCGCTCCCTGAAACACTGAGGGATAATTTTATCTTCTATTTTACATATAAAATCTACCATATTATACCCGCCCTGCCACCTTGATGCCTTTAGGTTCACCTTCATACCTTTACCCTCATCTGCTCAGGTAGTTAATAGCCACTGATATTATCCACTGGTTTGTTTTCCCTCTTTATATTTGTTCATCATTTTATACACATATTTCACACATGAGAAAGCCATTCAATATTTGTCTTTTTTCCTTCTGGCATTTCTCTTCACATAAGGCTCCTTTCATTTTATTGCAAAGAGCAAAAAAATCCATCTTTTCCAGTAGCCAAATAGTATGTAGCACTGTAGCACTGTCATCCCGTTGTTTATCGATTTGCTCTAGTGGGTACCAGTAGTCTCCATTGTGAGACTTGTTGTTACTGTTTTTGGCATATTAAATACGTCACGGGTAGCTCACCAGGCTCTGCCGTGCAGGTGGGATACTATCGGTAGTTTACCGGGCTCTCCAAGAGGGACAGAAAAATAGAACCCAGGTCAGCCACATGCAAGGCAAACACTCTACCCACTGTGCTATCGCTCCACCCCATACACACATAGCCAAATAGTCTACCATCATATAAACGTACCACATCTTCTTTATCTAGCCATCTGTCTATGGATGATGGACTTTGAGAGTGGGGATGGGAGTTGGGGAGTTCCAGGAACAGGGATTTTGGAAAGAAATCCCACTACCTGGAGACCATATGAGTAGAGGTCACTGTCACTGATAACATTAAGGTTCCTTAACTCTAAAATATGCAATCCTTGCTTTTGACCTTCGGACATGGGACTCCTCTGGGGTTTTCTTCCTATTTAAATGAACTCTCAACTCAAAATTTTGTAAGTCATTTTTGCAGGGCCCGCCCACGAACTCCCACAAACTCCAAATCCAGACACTCAGGAAGTGCCATGGATATTGTCTTCAAAACTAACCCACATTGCTTCATTTTACCTTGTATGACTGCCTAAACTACAATAATAGCACTCTGTCCCCCTGCGAGTGACATAAATCCCTCCATAACTTAAACAAGTGTATTTTTTTCTTTCCACCCACCGCAATATCCAGATTTAGCTATGAATTGGCGCTGGTTCAGTGGCTCAAGGCTGTAGATCTGAGGTTTCCATGAAGCAGTTAGCTTTTCCTAGAAGGCCCTGGTGACTGCCACTGTTCCTACCTTCTCATGCCATATTTCACCACGTAATCAATGCACCACAGCAACGATTAAGTAATACTAGCACAGTTTTTAAAACCACCTTCACAGAATGGTCACAGCCCACATTTTGGGATAAAAATGGCACACAAATCTGCAACAATTATACTGTGAAATGCAGTAATTTTGCACAGACAAGAATCACACAAGGAAAAGAAAAGAATGAGCAAGTATTCCATCTTTAGAGCAAGAAACTAGAAGCTGCCTGAATATTTCCAAGAGGCTGTCTTTTGTTTCAATCTATAAAATCTATTATTTTATAGTTTCCTGAACCTTACTGCAAGAGAAACAGGAAGTAAGCGTTTTTGCCTGAGCCCACTGCTCTCCAGAATGCAGTCGGACCTCTTGAAATAAGGAAGAAAGGGAGAAGGTCAGTCGGAGGAATTGTGCAAGTTTCCACCATACATAGCCCTTGTCACTCTTACTCTAATTCAGGACTGGTCTAATACATCCTTAAATTACTTTTTAGTGTGTTGTTTGTTTGGGAGGCCATACCTGGTGGTGCTTGGAAACTCTCAGGGGACTCCCCCAATAGTGCTCTGGGGAACAAGTGATGTCTAAGATCAAACCAGTTTCAGCCTCATGCTAAGCATTTGCCTTAATGCCTACATTGTCTTTCTGGCCCAAGTTCAGTTTCTGCTTTTACACAGTGTCTGATATCATTCAGATCATAACTTTCCCATTTAATTCCTTTGAGTGTCTTTTCATTGCATTTAAAATTATAGCTGCTCTTTTAGGCAATAAATCTCTCTGTACCTCCTTCTTTCAGCTCTCATTTCCGTTGAGTACCTGTGCATCATTCAGCCCTTTTGGCTTTCTTCCTGCTAAACCATCAAAGCCACCTCATGCCGCTGTCCATTCCTTCCCATCAGGCTGGGGTGGAGGGGGCTCTCTTTCCCCACTTCCTGAACTCTGAGCCCCTCTTATTCTTTAGGATTTGGCCAAAAGTCAAGAGTCCCCTTAAGAAAATCCCTTCTGATCTCCTCTCTTCTAATAGGTTTGCCATCACTGCATTATCCCAGTTTCTTTGGAGAACTAATCAAAATGTATAATGATGTAATAACTGATCTTCTTTTGATTATTATAACAAGCATCGTAAAGTAAAGGACATGTCTCTCTTAGTCATCGATAGACATCAATCAGCCTGGAGTGTCGCAATACACAATGCATATTTAGTGGATGAGTGAATGAACGAGCTCATTGGAAGGCAGAAAGGAAGCCTGAATGCTGAATGTGTGAGTTCATGAGTTTGCAGAAACCTCATAGAATGTTTTGGCCTTGGTATTAACAGTGTCCAAGGATAATGAATGGGGTTTCACCTTGCATGTGTAGCTAAGTAAATTAAAAAGAAAAATTCACCAGCTAGCCTTTCATTAGAGATTGCTATAAGTGGGCCTAGGAATAGCTCAGTGCCTGCCTTGGAAGAGTGAAACTATGAGTTTGACTTTCCAGCACCACCCTACATGCACCAAGCACAATCCCACAAACACTGCCTTGTGAGATCCCATACACAACAAAAAGTGTACCACACAGAATTCAAGATCTTTCTGGTGAACCACAACCAAGTGTGTGCAAATACCGCAAGCACCACAATTGAAATGTTTGAGCACTGTAACCAAGCGAAACCACTGGCAGTGAGGACTGCACCCAGAAATGTGCAGGAGCTAGAGAATGCAGTTCCTCCAGGCACCATAACCAAGTGTGGAAGCCCTGCAGCTATGTGTGTGGCCTCTGGTCATGACAGCAAGAGCCGCAAAAAAAGGAAAGAAAATATATATTTTATAAATATTTTTAAAAATATACACATAGGGAGAAGTCACTGAACTTTGCCAAAAACTGGATTGCAATAAAGGGATATTGTTAGGAGAATAAAGGTGGGTGGAGGAGTCAATAGAAAACTTCCTATTCATCCCCACCCAATAGTAACAGTCCAACAACCTTTCAATTTCTCATCTGCCATTTACTATTTTAAAGCCCCCTTTTTGCCCCATGATTTGATTCTGGGAATTATTTCAGCACAATTAATAGTGATTGTGATCTTGCCCAATGACTCTCACTACTGAGATAGACCCAAGCCCTGGAGAATCAGGAGGAGGAAACCTTGGGGTAGGGATCTGAGTCAGGATCCTTCAGGATGATGGAAAGATGGGAGATAATTTTTAGGAAACCCTGGACTAGAATTTAACCTACTAGATACATCAGGAAAGTTGAGGAACTTACTGAGCAAGCCCATAAAAGACCATTCTTCTCTTTATGGGTTTCCAAAGCTGCCAACTTCCCAAATCCAAAGGAAACCAAAGCCTAGCATTTGTCTTTAAAATATTAGCAGTCACTTGGCTCACTGGTGCCCAGTGTGCATATTTCATTATCCTTTAAATTGTAAATTTCCTGTCTGGGGCTATTCTGTTCATTGCAATGACGACTGTGGAGAGTGAGATTGGTGTTACTAATACATGGGACTGAATCTAAACCAGTTCTTGTAAAACCCATTGTGTAGATATACTTGCTGCATTTTCCTAGAGCAGAACCTGTCATACGCCCATTTATCTGCGTTAATATTCCTGGAAAATAGCACAGCAATTACGTTTGGGATTTCTCATTTAACATTACACCAGGATTGTTTGGGGAAAAAAAAAAGATTCAATGAAATCTCATCTTTCTCTGAAATGACTAGTAATTTGCTGGTAACTGGCCAGCAGCCCTGAGTGCTTCTCTCCATTCATTCTGAGGTTACTTCTCCATGGGAAAGCAGGAGTGTCAGGAAATTGTTCTAAGACAGCTTGGAAACATGTATCTTGCTGAACGAACTTACAGCACAAGTGGGACTGTCCTGACGTCCTGACGGGAAGTCTCGGGACTCAGCTTTGAGGAATGTTCAGGTACCTTGCAAAGATCCACACACAGAAGCAGTGTGGATGCCTTTATAAATGTCGTTGGAAATAGAGTATTGGTTGCACATAAGGGACATTTAATTAAGTTGTTAGTACTTGCTAAGTAGTTACTGCAGTTTAGTTACAGTGTGTCCATAGAAACATACTTGTCTCCTGACATTGTTTGTCATAGTTATCCTAGATTTGCTACTTGAGAAAATAGTAATATCTCATGAGGAGAGAAAGATCAAGCACCATTAATAATTTAAAACAACAGCAACACGCCTACTAAGAGTATGGTCAGCATCAAACCCTAGCAGTCACCTTCTAGTTCTTCTGGTTTTCAGTTCTGCCAACATTGAAGTCACAAACCTTCTTTTGATATCTTCTGGTCCACACTCAAAAATGAACTATTCAATATGCCATGTAGCCCTGTTTCCCTCAGGCCCTAGACCTAAAGAGTCAAGGGACCAGTAAACCCAAGACTTTGGGGAGCACAACATCCATTTACCTCTATGTAGAATCATCTGACCAAGGATTGCTTATTAGGGGGAATTTTGCCTCAAACTTGGTGTTGCTCAGGAGTTCTTTCTATCTGTGTGCTCAGGAGTGACCTGTAATGGTGCTGCAGCAATCTTACATGGCGCCAGGGGTTGAACTGAGGTTGGTTGCATGCAAGGCAATGGCCGGACTTCCTGTCCTATCTCCCTGGCACCTGCAGTCATCAGTGTTAAGTGAGGTCATCATCGCTCCTGGCATCTTTCTCCTCGGGGCCTTTCTCTTTCTTTCAGAGCCAGCTGTGTAGATACCAATTACTAAAAAGAGAAGAAAGAGAAAAACTATGTTCAGCTCAGGTGAAATATCTCACTTTCGTGTCAGCTTATCCTTGTATCATCCTTGACTCATGTTTATGCCATATCTTAACCTGTCCATTTGGGAGAATTTCCCCAGGTTTCTCAGTTCAGAGAATTTGGGGGCTTTGATTTTCTTTGCTTCTTTAAAAATTTACACTTCATAGGAACTCCCCAGAGGCCTGCCTACTTGCAGTTTTTCAGTTCTGAGCAAAGCTTGTCACTTCAGAGCTTAGAGAGGGGCTGTGTCTAAAGTTCAGGAAGCATGTACCATAGCACTCAATTATTAATATGCATGCCAAGATGATCAATGGTGCCTGCCTGGTTATGACACACACCTCTACTGAAAATTTAAACACTCCATGATATTCCCACTTTGGTACTTTTCCAGTACGCTTCCTGGTAAAATGAGAAGGAAGTCAACTAATAAGAAAGCAGATAGCAGTGGAGAAGGGTTGATTAATATTAATCCAGCAGGACATGCCATAAAAATAACATCTGGGAATATAGAGAACTGAAATAAGAAAACATACAGTGTGGAATGAGAACAAACTCTTGCACTTTGGCTCCAAAATTGAGGTTTCCTAAGCAATGAAAGAGGCCAGAAGGAAGGAGGGAAGAGACAGACTAGGAGCAACGTAGACAGAGAGGAAGAGAGTCTGGGCATGTTGGTATTGAGGGGACAGGAAATTTGTCTAACAAAACCATTAATGTTACCTAGAATAGAATTTTAAAAAGACACATTAAAAAGTAAATAAAAAGTAAATAGTGAATGCTTTATGCTCTGGAGAAAGCCATGTGCTTTCTTGAATACCCTTCTCTCTCTCTTTCTCTGTTTCTGTCTCTGTCTCTGTATCTCTCTCTCTCTTTCACACACACACACAGTCACTCTCTCTCCCATTTCTCTACATAAATCTCTTTAAATAAAACTATTAATTTTCTAAAAAATAATTTAATATCCATAATAATGGGTGGGAATGAAAAGTAAGGAACTTTAGAATATATGAATGTTAGAGCCAGAGCTTACCTTGGAGTCAAAAAACATTATTTTCAGAATAGATAACCAAGATTCAGAAAGCAGATATGATAGACCTTTGTTATGTCAAATTTTTGAAGCAGATTAGAACCCCAGACGACTGACTGCTTTTATATGCACAGTTTGCTTCCTACCATGTGTGTGCTTCCTTTATGTGAAAAATGAAGATGATCTGTGGAATATATAGCTATAAATTTACAGCTTATAGGTAGACACGATGTAGTATCCCACAGTCTTTGGCCCTTTTCAGAAAGAAAGTTACTCAGTGCCCTCCTGGAAATCTCCCTTCCTTTAGGAAACAGGTTGCCATGTTTCCAAAGACTGCCAGAAGACTGCCACACCACCTCTCCCACTCCATGCAAATTTACTTTCCATGTTGGTAATAGGAAGTGGCATTAACCTCATCACAGAGCTTGAAAACAGACAGTAGTAGAGGGACTTTGATGAGACCCCAGGCGATCCTGCTTCTAATCCAAGCTCCTTTATCCCAGATGAGTTTGGGAAAGTGTTTCTCATCTCTGCAGTGAGCAGTCTGATCAGACTGCCTCCAGAGGTCCCTCTGCATCTCAGAGAAGTCTGTGTCTCACTCGAACTCTTGGCTTGCCTTGGCATCTCTGCGTATCTAAACTTATGGGTCTCCTAGCAACCAGCTGTGAGGGCCGCAGCTTCGAGGCTGACCTCAGAGCTCTGGGTCAGGTTTGTCCACAACAGCCTGTCTCTTTTCTTCCCCACCACAAAGGTGATATTTGTGATGTTAAAGCCATATCTCTACCCCAGGGGTGTGCATGGCCCCTGAAGGGCAACAGACTGGTCAGAAATCTTCTCAAGAGTCCGCTTCTTGCACTGACCCTTGTCCACCTGCCATAGCTCATTTGTCTTCTTGACTAAAATCGGTCGAGCCCCGGGTGCTGGAGTGAATGATGACACACCAGTCATCCTCCACTATTTACTGGACTATTTACTCGTGCCAGACATTGCTCTGAAAGCTGGTGGGATGTGAGGGACACTAATCTCTGGTTATCCCCTACCTCCCAGCCCCTCCTCCAGGCAGTCTTGTGTTCTTGCCCACATTCCTTCCACCTGAAGCACTCTTTTCAAAATCATTTACTTCTTAGGAATATGTCCACTGAAACTTTTCTATTTTTCCTTGCTCGGGGAAATTTGGCTCCTAGAAAGAATTTTATGAAGTGTCAAAACATTTTCCCATGTCTGTGGTCCTCATTGCCATTGCTCATCCAAGAGGAAAAGAAATTTTCTCATAACTGTTTTAGCAACTGGACAGGTTTGCTATTTCTCAAAAATCATACTGCTGGTTTGCCAGTATTTTCAAATGCTGGAAACATAATTTTGATCAAAATAAAAAAAAAAGAAAACACCACTTGACTGTCAGGGAATACCTGTCCAGAGAAAATGTTTTTTAGTGAACATTACTGGGTCTAGAATAAGGCCACATTTTTTATTTCACAGCACACTGGAGATGATGGCGGAGGATGTGGGAGGCATCTAGAACTGATTTCAGCCTTGGGGGGTGGGGTGGGGGAGGGATCTCACTCATTTAATTTTTGCTAAAAATGTATATGATGAGCCCCAATAAGACATACAACTATGCTATTATTAAAAAGGAAAAATGCTTTGGTTATATTAAAAATATGACAGCAGTTAAGTCTAACACTCTGTTGCAATAAAGAATTGTAGAGACTGAATTTCAAGAAACTGCACAGTGAAGTCTGGTATTTAGGATTGACTCAAAACTCTGGGAGTTCATAGTGACCTGAAACCTGCTTGTAGAGAGTAGAAAAAATGGCACCGGCCAGTGTAAGAGTGTGTGTGTGTGTGTGTGTGTGTGTGTGAGTACAAGTATGTGAGTGCATGTCTGAATATATGTGAACTAGTGTGTGTCCGTGTGAGAGTATGTGAGTCTGTGTAGGAGTCCGTGTGTGTGTGTGTGTGTGAGAGAGAGAGAGAGAGAGAGAGAGAGAGAGAGAATGAGAATATGTGCATGTCTCAGCTATTTTCCAAATGGACCTGAGAAAGGGTGGGGATTCCGAAGTGAAAGGATTTCCATGTGAGGACAGAGAGCCTCCACATGTTTATGTGTATCTGCCATGATCACTGTGGCCCTTCAACAGTTCAGAAGTTTTGCTCTCTCTGCCACAGGATTGCAGACTAGAAAAGAAATGTGGACTGTCTAGTCCAGAGTTTCTCAAGCTTTTTTCCATCATGGCCTCCCTCCCAGGATCTGCTGTAGCCCCCTGCCCTGCTGGTTATTTTCTTTTTGTAGTTCCCCCATCCTGCTGTTTGGCCACCTAACCTCAGACCATGGCCCCCAACTTACTTGATTTTCACAGATGCCCCCTTTGAACTATCCTGGAGATTTTTTTTTTGGGGGGGGGACATATGTCCCTGGTTGAGAACCACCGGTCTGGTCCACCCCCTGCTCCTGGAGATCCAATCAGATGCAGACGTTCTTCAGGCCTCCCGTGATTTAGTGGTGGAGAGAGGGGTTAATAATAAACTCCCCTCACATAGCCCCGGAAAAGGTGTGCCATTCCAAGAAACATACCCACAGCTCCTCCTCCTCAAGTGCCCTTGCTGAATCTTACTAATTCTGCCCCTGCTGGAGGTCAGAGAACAGAGGTGATTCTTGGATTAAAGAGTGTGCCGCCCAAGAGAGGAGCCCTTTTCCCAGACATTTCGATTCTGCTTCATGCTTTCAGATTCCTCAGATCACTTTGGGAGAGGGGTGGATGCAGCTTCTCTAAGGTTTGCCTTTTTTGTGTTAAGAATTCTGATTCCTTGAAAGTTTTGGCTCCTAGGGCCCTCGGAGACTTTCTTGCCATGGCTGGCTCACGGGTGCCTTCGGACCCAGATTAGGCACTTGTACCACTGTCCCCTGCTGGGACTGTGAGAACCAGCAGAGGCATCTTTGGATCTTCTGCCCAAAATAAAAACATTGGCAAATGAGTGTAGATAGTCAATTTGACCTACTGAGCAGATGCCCTGATCAGGAACACACGCTGCTCTGTGAATTGTATCCCCTTTAGCAGTGTGAAGGGGGCACCTACCTTGGCGGGTGCTGGGGAATTTAAGTGAGTTCAAGTTTAAAGTGAAATCTTGGCTCTTAAACTCTGTGACACATTGGAATTGCCTGGAGAACTTGTGTAGCTGGATTGGTGGTGGGAGAGGGGGAAAATGGATAAAGGTGGTCAGAAGGGAGATAGTGAGCCAGATAGAGAGCTCAGAGGGCTGGAGAACATGCTTTGCATCTCAGAGACCTGGGTTTAGTCCCTGGCACTGCGTGGTCCCGCAAACATGCTGGGAGTCACACCTGAGCACACTAAAAGAAGATTCTCCATTTGTAAGTTCTAGGGTTGAGATACATGGCATAAGGATAATGATGCCGTTCTACATATTGAACTGGAAAAATATTTATTCGTAGAAGCTGCAGTGTTGCTTGTTTTGATTTCTTTTTTATAATTTTTATTAGTGAATCACCATGAGGTGCAGTTACAAACTTATGAACTTTCATGTTTGCATTTGGTTTACATTCCTCCACCAGTGCCCATTCTCCTCCACCAATGTTTCCAGTATCCCTCCCACCACCCCCACCCCAACCCCCTTCACCCCAACCAGCCTCTGCGGCAGGTCATTCCCTTTTGTTCTCTCTCCTGTTGGATGTTGTGGTTTGCAATAGAGGTATTGAGTGGCCATCATGCTCGGTCTATAGTCTACTTTCAGCATGCAGCTTTCATCCTGAGTGCTGGGAGAAAAGGCAGCTGAGATAGAGAAGGAAGCACTTAGTAGAGAATGTTAGGAGGACCCACTCCAGTTGAAAGCTGCGTGCTGAAAGTAAATTACAGACCGAACATGATGGCTGTTCTGCATATTTGAAAGCTTCTGTGAGAGTAGATCTTAAAAGTTCTGATCACATCCATAAAAAAGTGATAAGAGAATTGCATTACGAGATACTACACTGCTACTCCTGGGATTGTGTATTACCTATAGGGGTATGTTGGAGATTATGGGAGTGAAGTTCAGTATCTATATTGGTTGTTTAAAAGAGTGAGTGGGGAGAAGTGTGTGATTTGTTTCTATTTAATACATGGTATTAATAAAGTATTAAAATACAGTAAAAAAAGTGATAACTGAGATGTTTGAACTAAACTTCTTGTTTATGTCACATATCAAACCCTTGTTACATATCTTACACTTAGACACACTTGTTTGTCAATGATCTCGATAATAATGGGATAAGTATGTTTAAAAATATATGGTCTTCTGGGGTCTAGCCCAACATTTCTATTTAGTAAGGGACTGAGCAGAAGCAACAGTTCCAAAGCCGTAGCTTCTGTGCTGATGCTGGAACCACACTTTGAGAACCAGTATTTTGAATCATCATGCAGGTTTGCCTGGTCAGTGTGTTTAGGGAATTAGAAAGAACTGACAACTCTTACATCATTTTCATAATATCATTAATGAAATCCATGGTCACATACAGGGTAACAGGGACGGGACATGATTTTGAGGGTTATGGGAGGCTAGAGATCCTGAAACCATACTCATCTTCTTCTCGCTCCTTGGTCACTCTCAACCATGAGTCAGCCACCAACCAGAGGGCAGCCTGATGGTACAGAATAAATGTGAACTCAAATGTCAATTCATTTTAAGTGTTCTAGTAAGTCTGAACATGCAGATCACTCTAGGGCTAAGAAATGGCTGTCATGTAATTTGTGCCTTCTCGCTTCCATGGAAAAGGGTAAAAAATAAAGGTATGATTACCAGCTCTTGGAAAAGGGTGAGGGAAACAATATGAAAAAAATGTTCAGTGGGCATAAAAGTGGAATGTGATTTGGCAATAGACTCAAAATTCAAGTAGTCCCAAGGAAGTAGATACAAGGGCCAAGAGGATACAAGGCTCCATAGCTGGAAACCTGCTTCATGAGTGGAGGGGAGAAGGCAGATAGAATAGAGAAGGGATGACTAAGAAAATGATGGCTGGAGGAATCAGGATGGGAGATGTGTGCCAAAAGTAGATAATGGACCAAACATGATGGCCTGTCAGTATCTGTGTTGCAAGCCATGATGCCCCCAAATAGAAAAAGAGTATTGGAAATATTGTCTGCCAGGGAGGCAGGAGGAGGGTGGAAAAGGGGGAGAGTATACCAGGGATATTGGTGGTGGGTTATGTGCACTTGTGGAGGGATGGGTGTTTCATCATTGAGTGATGGTAACCCAAACCTGAAAGCTTGTAACTATCTTACGGTGATTCAATAAAATTTTTAAAATATTCAGGTAGTCTTTTATCTACTACTTTTACTGATAAGAAATTTTAATGTACAAGCAACATTGGAATACATGACTGAGTATTCACTACCATCTTATAAATAATAAACACACATATAGCATCCCAATATACATTAAATGAAAAAGAGCAAAGTATAGGACAGTTGTATAAATGACTTTTTATTGTTTGTTAAAAAAAGATTTCACATATAAAAATTCACTGTGTTCGGTGCAGAAGATCAGACTTGGGGCCTCACACATAAAAAGCAAGTGCTTTGCTGTTGATTCCATCCCTGGCCTAAACATGACTTTTCTCTGGGTGGATATTGGTAAAATCTGAATAAGTGCTTTACTTTCACTGATTAGAAATTAACTGAGTGGGAGGCAATTCTGAACAAGATAATGAAATTTTACTTCTCTGGTTTTTGTTACATATATCACTTTTTATATATTTATATATGTATTAATTTTATGTATGCCTTAGGGATCATTTAGGCTGGGGATCCATTGCATTTAAAACACTTTGTATATAATATATAAGAAACCACTAAGTTAGAATAGGGATAGTGCAGCGGGTAGGGTGTTCCCCTTGCATGAGGCTGACCACCGTTCGATTCCTCCACCCCTCTCAGAGAGCTCAGCAAGTTACTGAGAGTATCTCGCCCCCATGGCAGAGCCTGACAAGTTACCCGTGGCATATTTGATATGCCATAAAGAGTAACAACAAGTCTCACAATGGAGAGAGACCTTGCTGGTGCCCGCTTGAGCAAATCAATGAGCGGCAGGGATGACAGTGACAGTGATTTTTGTTTTGCTACTTTCTAAAGTATTTGATGAAACGCATTCATCAAATGCATCTGCAGTTCCATGAAATGGAGTATACAAAAAAGTTTATACAAGTCTTAAAAACTAATCCGTCTCCCAATATCTTTCCATTTATTTGAATCACATTAACATTTCCTCATTGTTTGAAATTTTTCAGAAACATCCTATTTCTTGTTTTAAAATTTAGTCAACATGTTCCTCTCTTTCCCCGTCCCTCTATTTTTTTTCTTTCTCTTCTACCCCCCTGACCCTCCACTTTTGACTATTCCCGTCCTGGATCTTCAAAGAGCCAAGTCTCCCACCTCATCTTGTCAGGAGGTTCAGAAGCACACTGCTCACTGATTGGCTCACAGACTACTCCCTGATTGCATCATGGGCTCGGTTTAATGGTGCCTGTAACAGGCTCAAGGGGCCAGGCTTTATTCTCACCTCAAGACAGAGTCCCAGAATTCCCTCTTTCCTCCCTGGGTTTGACTTTGTTAATTCTGTTTTCTGGGATGCTGACCAGACTGCCTGGCAAGCTCCAGTATGCTCAGGCCGCAAAGCCTAAGAGAGTGAGCAGGAATCTGAGAAGCTCAGAGCTACTCCCTGTGTCCGGGTTTGGCACGAACAGGCCACCCATCCTTCCTCCCTCCAGCTTTGCCTTTGCTCCTCAGAGGTTCAGAGTGCCCAAGCCACTTACTAAATTCATTCCCTTTTGTCTTTAGTTCGGGGGCCGATCTTCATCAATTCACCCCTAGGTTTTCACTTTTAAAATCTAACTAGCTAACAAGTATGGGGAGGCCCATGGTTCCATAGCTTATGTGTCTTTGAAACTCTCTTATAAACTGCTCATAGAGCATTTGTGAGGGAAATGTTATCCCTTAGTGGAAAACGTTATTTTTCTCAGAACCCTATTGAGCTAAGCTCTATTGTGAATCCATATAGCAATTAATAACAAAATTAAACCTGCAGATTTGTTTGAGGCGCTTGGTATAAGCGGGCCTGCTGCCTATACGGACTTAATCAGGTTCCCTGGGTACTTGAGACACTAACTAAGTTTCAGGCTCTTTCACCTCTGTTTAGTTGGAACAAAGAAGCAGGAGGTACAGGGACTGTGACAGAGAAGGACTGTGCTCAGGGAGCACTGAGGAGAGAGCCCACTGTGGCTGTGTCCTTTGGAGACACCTCACCTTTCCTTCCTGGACTTGGCTGTGTGCAGCCTAGAAATATGTGGATTTGTTTCAGGGGACCCTGCTCTTTCCCGGCAAGCTGGTTTCACTGCTGTCTCTTTCTGGGTGAATGTATGCCTAGTCTTGGTTTTCTTTTCCTGAGCAGATGGAGCTCAAGGGCTTCTTTCTGGAGAAGTTCATTGTCAACCCAGCTAAGCAGCATTTAGGAAGTGGGAAGGGCAGGGGGAGGGAGGCAGATTACCAAGAGAAGCAAAAACCAAACTAATCCAATGTTATGGATTCATTTTCATTGTAAAAATAGGCATTCAGTGATATATTTAATGTCTGTAGGTTTAAATGTTTCAGGTTTAAGCTCATGTACACACACATATGAACAAGGTTATGAATAACCATGAAGAAGGTGCAAAAACTAGTCAAACAAGAATGTCATTAGACCGAGGTAGCTCTAATGTCATGTTTGCAACCCGTGTTTGCAAACCCAGATCTAAGTCTGCTAATGCCTCCAGCTTATGAAATCGAAGTCTCAGGACGACCAATTGCAAGCAGCCAATTAGACGGTGAGCTACAGCCAATCAATAATCCCCTTGCCTTGCTTCTGCTTTGTCTCTATAAACGTCTCACTGCAGTTCTTGCTCAGGGAGGGCTCCTGACTCTTTCCGGTTTAGTACTGCCCAATTGCAATCTATTTATGCTCAAATAAACAGGAAAACATTGTGTACGCCTCAGTTACTCTTGTAACGAGAAGTTTTCAGTGAGATTTCCAAGAATGATAATAATCTCACAGGTTCTATTTCATAAAGGTTTGATTTCATTAAAACTTTTATTTATTAAAAGTTTTAAATAAAAGTAGTATATATAAAAGCGTAATAATAGGGTGGTATATCTCACATGTGTGGGGTCCTGGATTTGGTTCCCAACACTCATCTTTAACAGTTGGGCATCTTTAGCTCTGTCAGAGGTGGGTATTGGGCATCTTGATCCTTACCCTGTGTTCATTTATACCTGCTGGATCAGTACAAGGTACTCTTTTTTTGACACTTAAGACTGACTTTTTTACTTTTGAAAAATAATTTCATGTTCCTAAAATAATCTAGTTCAGATATAAACAGAAAACATAAGTATTGGGGGCAAATATTTGTAAGGTGTAGAAAGTAAATTTTAAAAATTCTGACTAAAGGTTCTTTCTGGTGATAATGCAGTCGACCTGTGGACAAGGGAGTGATTGTGAACAGACCTCCCATCTTGCTTCTGTGTCATTGACAATCCAC
This sequence comes from Sorex araneus, assembly GCF_027595985.1. NCBI lineage: Eukaryota > Metazoa > Chordata > Mammalia > Eulipotyphla > Soricidae > Sorex > Sorex araneus. The sequence continues at coordinate 248,325,076 of NC_073302.1, forward strand.
ATATATCATTGACCTTGCCTCAACAGCTATTAATCACCTCCTATTAACCAGAAACCTTACTGAGAACATAAACAGTTGACTTTGTATAGGATATGTATTGTGTATACTGTATTCTTAAAACAAAGTAACCAGAGAATAGAAAATGTTATTAGGAAAATCATGAGAGGAAATTCATTTACAACACAGTATTTATTGGAACTATAAATTTATATTATCTGTTTATAGGAAAATCCATGTATGAGTAGAGTCTTTTAGTTCAAATCTTTATCATCTAAGGCTTAACTGTGCCTCTAAAATGTGATGTATACCAACTGTTGTAGGCCTGTCAAGTGTTGTAGACATTAGAGGTGGAAAAGGCAACCATATGAGATTAACTGAATTTCTACTGCTCACAGCACAACTTCTATAAGCTCCACTTTTGAGAAAATGCCATTGCTTCCCTGTGTACTGTTTTGCTTCTTCCTGAGAAATCTTCTTAGGATCCCTTTTGGTATCTACTTGTAGTTTTATCTGTATAAAACAAGCAGGATGAAATATACTGAAGAAGTATTAAAACAGTTGGGGGATTCATAGGTTTGTTCTGGGACTTCCCCGCTGAAGACAAGAGTGTATGTCTGCACCTGTGACACCAATACTTGGCGGTCATCCTGATTTATGATTTTTAAAATATGCTGCCTTTGAATCACATCCATTAGGTCATACTGTTTGAGGTTGTTTTTACCCCCTAATGATGATGAATTTGTGCTCATCCAAGCACACTTTCTGAGCCCTTTTGTTTGCCCAAGAGCTTTCATTTATAAGATAAATGGCTGGTTTAGGGGCAGTATGTACAGAAATAAGAGAATCAAACTGGACCTAAAAAATACTGTGGCAGTTTATCAAGCATAAGCCAAGCTGCACTTTGTTTTTCTTTATAGGGGGCACCCCGGTGGTACCTGGGGACTTGGGGCGAACCCCACTGGTACACAGCCTGGGAACCTGGTGCTGCTCAATTCAGCAGTGCCAAGGCCATTCCAGTGGTGCTAAGGTCACCCTAGCGGCATTAAGGAAGGCATATGGTGCCAGAGGTTAAACTTGGGGCTCAACCACTTGAGGCCTTTGTGATAGTTCCTGGCCCCACAAGTTTTTCAATGGTTAATATGTGGGTTAAGGTATAACATATTAAAAGAATCATAGAATTCTATCACATTTCATTTTTCCTTGAATTATCCTACTGAAGAGGCTAAATTAATTGCATGAAGTTAAGAATGGCCCAGAAAATAAATTCTGACTTCTTGTTGAACCTCCCAATCTGCTTTTTTAGCTTCTTTTTAAAGATCTTCAGACTCTAAACTCAACATGCCACCAAATTAATTCATTGCCTTCTTTCTCAGATCTGTTTGCACTTGTCCTTTTAGTCTGGTATATTTCTCAGATCCAAAACTCTACCTTAATTTAAACCTTCATCACTTCTCTCAGATACCTCTCTTCTGGTCTTCAGTATAAAGTTCACCCTGTGACTTAGCATCCACAATCCTTCCTGATCCATTTTCACCCAGCAAAAGCTCCATCCCTCCCTCTACCTTCACACAGAGTTCTTTCACAGTGTCATGCCAGCCTGTAAACAAGTTGTCGCTGCCATATCTGCTAAGCAAACACTGATTCACTAACTGACACCAGTCCAACATGCTGTTTTCTCTGAGGTGTTCTCTGACTCCCAGGTTAGTCAGTGCATCCCTAAAGTGTTTTTCTTAACTCTTTTGTATAGGATAATCATCTGCCTGTCTGTTTTTTCTCCCTGAAAGGTAGGATCTCATCAAGGACAAAGATTGTCTTTCTTTCAAGGACTGTCTCTCATTCAAGGTTAAAGGCTATCTAGAAATCATATGTTTCTACATCAGTCACAAGTGGAATGGCTCATCCTTGCTGAATGAATGAATGAATTTAACTTACACACTAGGACGTGGTAATAGAATGTTCTAAATAATTGGTCATTCACCCTCGAACAGCAACTACACACCATAGTGCATGGCCTGAGTCGCTATGTGGGAGATCTACCTTTACCTTGAACCTAGGTGGTATCAAACTACTCAGTCAAGATTTCTTCTAAGCACTCTCTCCTCTTTGTGACTTAAGGGTCTCTCTTACCTGCTTCATCCATGCTCATACATATATATGGACATATTATTTTCTATTTAGTATATTTTATTATTAGCTATTAGTTCTGATAGCAGAATTTGGACAATCACCACTCAGCCTCCATCTTCACCATTTCTTTCTCTTATGTATGGCACCACCACATTCTTTAATTACAAGTGATGGCAATCAAAGAGCTCTGCTGTTATAGCAATGCTGCCCATATCTCTCAACAATCCCAGATAGCCACCACATATCCCAGATAACCTCCTGCAAAAACCAGTCTCACCACTATCCACCAGTCCAAAAGCCTTGGATTGACTGCTCTGGGTGGCCCTTATTAACAGAGCTGGAAGTCTCAGCTGATGGCAGAGGAAACCTGAAGTAGTGTTACCAAACCAATTCTCTGCTGGCCCCACTGCAGTACAGCCAGGCAGGCCTGGGGGCTGGTAGTCTAGTGAGTGTCATGCAGAGAGCAACACCCCATGACTAATCTGGCATTGTTACTTCCTGCAGGAGTGGAGAGAGGGGAGCCACATACACTTAAAAAGAGGATAAGCTAAGTTGAAGGCAAATGCTCCTATTAAAGTAGCATGCTGTACATTCATCATGTGGCACAATGACAGAGTTTGATAAGAAGATTTAGAGTTGGGACTCTCTTGAGGGAGACAAAAAGCCCTGTGAAAATTACCCAGAGATCAGGAAGCCGTTTATCAGCATTACAAGATATCTCCAGCATAGAAAGTGAAAGGGATCTGGAGTCTGCTTTCTTCCTCTGCTCCATCACACACTCATTTATTTTGTGTATGGATTTTCAGAATTGTGACACACCAGGTATCATTCATCTGTAGGAATTAGTCTGTCACCTGTTAACATCTTTGGACACGTGGAAGAATTGGAAGGGTTCTGATAGTCTTCTTTTTACAAAAAATAAAATTGTTGCAGGGTCACACCCAGCGGTGCTTAGGGGATCAGTGTGCACCCAGTGGTTCCTGGAGGCCATGAGGTGCCCGGGATTAAAGCCAGAGCTTGGAGCATGCTAGCTTGCGACCTACCACTTCAGCTGCATCCCTTGCCCTGGTGTCCTTTTTTTCTAATAGAGCCTTGGGAATCACTTAAGGAAGATTCATGTTGAGTAGCATTCACATCCATGAGAAGCTCATTGTCACTGTGCCTTCCTGAGTATTAAGAAGTTCTCCTTTAATCATTGTGTTAATTCAGTGCAATAATTTCCTCAATCCCATGCTAACTAGATCAATAGCTGTTTAAGTAGGATTGAATTGACAGTTGGTTGGCCCTGCCCCTTCCCTCCACTCTGAAGAGCCCATCCTCATCTCTGTAATAGAGTTTTGTTCACAACCCCTAGACATTCATCAGTCCAGTAGCACTGTGCCCAGAAGCCAAAGAAGTGCTAAATTAAGTCAAAGTGAGAGAGTTAGAACTTCAGTGGTTGGGTGCCGGAGGGAGGGGAGCCTTATAAAAGTGAAAATGGAGTAACAGAGAATGATATGCCATTGTGGTCAACTCTGGAAGTGCCATAGATATGCATCGGACGTGGAAGTGAGACCTGCTCTCCTGTGCTGCCCACTGGGTAAGCCTGATCTGCTTTGAGCTGGAGAACACGGCTCCTGAGTCTGCCAGAGGGCAGGAGGGCTGACTGTGGTAGTTGCAGTGGGTAGAGAATGGAGCCAAAGAGTAAAAATGGCCCTGGGATGGGGGAGGTGTGATTCAACTGCTCATTATTGGCCCAGCTTGGATATTTGGGTACAATGATGCTCTCAGATGGGTGCAGCTGAGTCCTTGAGATGGAAGGCAAAAAAAAAAAAAAGTAAAGAAAGAGAAAAACTTTGTTTGGCTCTTCCTCATTCAGCCACTCCACCCTAAGCTCCCCCCTTCCTTTGAGGCATTATTTTCTTTAATACTGTATTGTAATATTATCTGTATGCCAACACCAGAGCCTAGATTTATAACTATTGGTATAATAATATATACCTAGATCTAGGTATATTGTTATACCAAATCACATTTTTAAACAAGAGCCAAAGAATGCATGGAAGCAGATGTCCAAGAACTTATCCCAGTCCTATTTAGAATTTGTTTTAACCTAAAGTTATGGAGACAGACTTGAAAGGAGAGAGCCCCAACCTTGCTAACATGTAAGTACAAAAAAAGGCACTAACGGGATGGATATTGATGATGTTGTTTCTGTCCTGACATCATCCATAGACTCCTAGTGTCTTTGCTTTGCTTCCCTATAGTGATCACAACATAAATTACTTGTCTTGTTTGACTTCCTTGTTCACCAAAGTTGAGCAGATTGTGGCCGTTTTCAACGCTTCTACCAGACAAAAAGCTTGGGACCATTTCTCGAAAGCTCAGCGCAAGAACATAGACATTTGGCGAAAGCATTCTGAGGTTGGTGATTTTATTATTACTTTCTAACCACCATCCCACAGCTGGATTGGCAGAGAATAGTGTGGCTGCAGCCATCCTGGTTTCTGTTCGAGTGGGCAGTTGTCCCGCCATTGTCTTCTCTCATTGTCAGTTCCAAAATCCAGCTCAGACTTGCTTCTCATCCAGAAAAGTGTCTGCCTTAATGCTTAGCAGGCAGAGGGCTTTTCTCCCCCACCCCCAAAAGGGAGGGGGGAAAACAAAACTCCCTTTTTCATAATAAAGAGCTCAGAAACAAACCAAGACACTTTGCCTGATTTTTTTTTTGAGAAAAAAAAATCTAACATTAAACAGAAAAATGTGCTACAATGTGATGACAATGGTTTTCTCCTTGGACTAAAAATGGCAAGGATGCCATCCATGGCTTCTTCTCAGGAGCAATGTCTTGGTCCCCTGGGCTAGCCCGCATGCCCTAGCACACCTCTTTCTGAAGCAGATTCCCCAAGGGGAGGGAAGGTCTGGCTAGCCAGGCCCGTCCTTCGGCATCAGTGCCTTTGTGGAGTGTGAGTATCTACCCCAGAGAAGAATTCAGAACTTGATCTTCCCTGATGCCTAAAAGGACCAGCTTGTCTCATTAGTCCCTGGTCATCCAGCTGTTATTTTTAACTCCACAGTGTACGCTTTGAACCTGTAATTTAAAAGTAAGTATACTGTCTTTGTTGGCTTCTTCTTCTTCTTCTTTTTTTTTAATGAGTTACATGTCTTTCATCGAATGCCTCTTCATCTCTAGCATGTCAATATTAAAGTCCTAAATGATACTCCCCTCTTTCAAAATCCCCAAATTATAGAAGGTAAGGTTTATTTGTTCAATGATTTTTGGCTCACAGTTGTAAAATAAGCTCTTTATATAGGGTTTGAGGAACCAAAAAGTCCTGTGATATTGATCATTTGGGTAACACTTTAGTGCCCATTAAGTAATGCTAAATTATAGTGGAATACCAATGGTGCTGGATGTAACATCCACATGAATACCGAATGAATTCTTTATTAGCACTGTTAGCATGGTGAATACTGACTGGCTTCACAATAATGGGACACTTCAAATGAGAGTGCAATTTATTGTTACGAAGGACCTTTTTTTTTTTTTAAATCTGATGCTCTAAAGCCCCCAAAGGTGTTTGGAGACCTATGAGGTTCTGCTCCTCTCATCAGGGGAGTGAGTGAGGTGGAGGCAGAATTTCTGTCATTTTCCCAGTGGGGGGGAAAAAAATGCTTACCTTGGTATGTGCTTTCCCAGACACTGAACCAAGACCAACCTAAGAATCCTTGTTTATATATGCAGAAATATGCAAATTGAGGATTATGTGGTTGGAATCCATAAATTTGGATTCCCACTTGGGAATGACATATCAGGTCCCCCGCCCCTTCCCTTTATATAGAAACAAACCGGATTTTTTTAAAAAAAAATTTAAATTGAAAAAGGCAAGTGGCTTGATGCTAAGTAGGACTGAGCATGACAAGGCTGTTGTATGTGTGTGTGTCCATTAATATTAGTTATTGCTCCATGTTCCACTTCCCATCATTTCTGCTCCTCTTCCCATCAGCTGCCTTTGCCAGTCGCTGAGCCTGCAGGGCAGCACAGGGAACGCTCCTCTCCCCCTTGCAGGGTGCCCACTCGCTTTGCTCCCTGCCAGGAGGCAGAAATGACTGCGGCCCTGAAAGGTGCAGCTTTCAGGCCCGGGCCCTCCCTGCTACTCCCACCGCCTCTTCAGATATACAGTAGGAAACAGAATTCTAAATTACCTTTGATTTTCACTCCTACATGTTGCTTAATTGATTAAATACCCGTTGGTAATTTAACATTGTGGATGATTTCTCAGTTGCGGATAAGCTTGATAATTGGCTTGATTTTTTTCCGCATTCCCATGTACAGCATCTGTTAATTATCTGCAACACCTTTGCAGATTTATTAGAGTGTGCCAGTGATTTACTGCTGAACCAGAGGCACCCTGTGGAAACACCCTGGGCTTTTTATTGTTTGGTTTTTCCCCCTCTGCTTTTTTTTTTCTTTCTGCCACCTTTCCACGTGAAGTACAGCTACAGTATGACAGTCTGTCATTAATTGTAGGGACTAAACAACAGGCCGTTACAGCCTCATTTATTCTTTCCATCTGACTTTTCCTTGTTTCAAGTGTTTTCAGGCCACCTCCTTGGGAATTGGGCTCTTTGTCAGTGGAAAGATTAGCTGTCTACAACCTCAAAAACATCCCCACTAATCACATGTGACATCTGCCTCCCAGCCCCAGTGGTGCTACTAAAGGGGAATTGGCATCTCTGTCTAGTGGGGGGAGGTCCAGGAAGGAGACCTTGCCTGACCTTCCTTTTAGGACTGCCCTCCACTGTGTGTGTGGGGGGGGGACCCCTGTCCTAGGTCCTACCTCTCTCTTTCTGCAGTGAAGATCCCCAGGGCTTGCAATTGACCATTCAATACTGTTAACAATAATTTCTTTACCTTCAGACAGTGGTGAAAATTTGTGGGCTAAGGACCAAAGAGGATTGAGAGAACCCATAACACAAAATTATATATGTCCACTCATCAATAGTCACTGGAACTATGTTAAAGGCCAGCCCTTTAGGGGCTACAAAGATGTTTCAGCTTATATGGTGCTTGCCTTGCATGCAGCCAACCTGGTCCAATCCCTCATACCCTATATAGCCCCCTGAGCCCCACCAGGGGTGATCCATAAGTACAGAACCAGGAGTAAGCCCTGAGCATCCCTGGGTGTGGCACGCAAGCAAAAATAAGAAAGAAGGAAAGAAGGAAAGAAATAAAGAGATAAAGAAAAAGAAAGAAAAAGAAATAAAAGAAGGAAAGAAAGAGAAAGAAAGAGAAAGAAAGAAAGAAAGAAAGAAAGAAAGAAAGAAAGAAAGAAAGAAAGAAAGAGAGAGAGAGGAGAGAGATAAAGAGAGAAGAGAAAGAGATAAAGAGGAAGAGAAAGAGGGAGAGAAGGAAAGAAAAAAGGAAGAAAGAAAGAAAGAAAGAAAGAAAGAAAGAAAGAAAGAAAGAAAGAAAGAAAGAAAGAAAGAAAGGAAGGAAGGAAGGAAGGAAGGAAGGAAGGAAGGAAGGAAGGAAGGAAGGAAGGAAGGAAGGAAGGAAGAAAGAAAGGAAGGGAGAGAAAGTCATGCCTTTAATATGTTAGACATTTGATGAAGTTGTCTAACTAAACCTCATAGATTATTTATTTTAAAGTAAATTTTATTAACAGAATTTTACTTGGAAATTTCAATATATTGAGGATCGAGGTTGGGAATAATAAAACATCTCTTTCTCTCTCTATTTTTTTTAGTATTAGGCTCTAGGTAATAAGGTTACAACAGTGTTTGTAGAAAGTCACACACACCACTGCCAGCCAAGTGCCCATGACCCTCCATCTCAGTCTTTCTGTTACCTCTGGTCCACTTTCTCCTTCACAGCCTTCCCCACTATTCGTTGATTGACAGTTAGTTTGATGCATCCTGTTATCTCACTTCCCCATCACCAATGTATCCTAGACCATTCACCTATGTCCCAGTATTACTTTAATCCACATTGCCCCCCTTGCCCCCAGCCCCAATCATTCACCCAATCTGGCACTCTCAGGTATGTAATCCAGTACCAAGGTTTAGATTGATATTATTCATACCTTTGATTTTTTTTCACCATGTACCACAGATGAGTGAGATCATCAGGTATTTGTCCTTCTGCCTCTGACTTATTATAACCCTTTTTATTCTTGAGGACAATTTATATAAGAAAACAGAATGAATTAAGAATTAATAAATATGAATGTACAGATTGATAAAATGACAGCATAATTATTTAACACAACTGATGATAGAATCCTTATTTTTTGGCACACCAGTAAAAATGATGTATACTTCATTTACTCTTTATGAATAGTTTCTACATGCCTGCCTGCATTCAAGCAGCCTTGTATTCCTCCTTTTCCCCATTTATGCAATAGTGGACTAAGGCTCAAGTTAAGAGATTTGAATGTAGTCCCTCACTAGAAGTGGAAAAAGCACAACAGGACCCTAAACTCTTAAAGAGATGCTAGAAACAATCATTATATCAATAACAAAAAACTCTGCATGATAACATGAAACACCCAGGGTTTTTATTTTGAACTCCAATAGTTTTATCATCTAGAGATCTGCAATGTGTATGTCTTCATGTAAATACGTAAGCACAGTCACACATGCAGAAGCCCTATTTTATATGAAGCAGAATAGTGGTTAACAGCAATAACTTAGCAAACCAACTATGTAGCACAATGCAAAAAATCTTACATTCATTTTATCCACAAAACTATTACAATAGTATAATAAAAATGGGTCTAAGAAAGAGGAAACCTTCCCTAAAATAATGCACCGGGTCAGTGGTAGACCAGGCTTTTTTGAAAAGTGATTGCTCATATCTCTAAATCATCAGCTATCCTTGATTCCTGTCTGGAGTCAGGATGACAAGGTCACCTCTGATAGCCCCAACAGCCCCGCAAGGGCAAGGGGTAATACTCAGGAGGAAATTGAGACTCAAGAGAGATTAAATAATTAATGATGATCCCTTGACTCATGAGGGAAGAGCAGAGGTTTGCCCATGGTCTGACACCAGATCCCTGTGTATTCTCTGTGTCTGCATTTCATCTTAGATTAGTGGGGCGATGCAGTGGGAACCTTGACTTCCACACGTTTGTAGGTCAGTTGTTGTCTGCCCAAATACCACTGGGGAAAGGTAGGCAGACAGGTGTGTGTGGCTCTGACGCGGGGGGTCTCCTCTGCTTTCAGGAGCTTCGGAATGCTCAAAGCGAGCAGCTGATGGGGATCCGCCGTGAGGAAGAAATGGAAATGTCGGATGATGAGAACTGTGACAGCCCAGCTAAAAAAATGAGAGTCGATGAATCAGGTAAAGCTGTTAAGTGCCACCTCCTTAAGAGACGGCATAATGGTCTTTCACACCGTGGAGTGGGGAGGGGGACACACACGGTGGGAAATGGCCATATAACTCACTTTTATTTGATCGAGACTCAAACTTTCATCTCTGAGTGACTCTCTGCCTTTTATTAATAGAACTTTAAACTGCTTCTTAGGAACATAGTGATTTAAATGACTCCAGTTGTTTCTCTTATATGTGAGTCTGAGGCTATTACACATCCCCCCCCCCCCCGTGCCCCTCCCCTGGGATATTTACCTGGTTCCATACAAATCTTTTTCCAGAGTCTGGCAGCCTCTGCTAATGCTGAAATGCAGATAAAATTTGGTTTCAGTCACTCTTAAATCCTAAAGAATCTAGCCTCCCAGCCGCCATGCAAGAGAATTTGAGTTTCACCTAACCTGTCAACAAAAGGGGTGACCTCACTTGACACCAGGACAGGGCCTTGCTCCTAGAGTGATTCAGAAGTCGAGCAGCCTGGCTTTAGAGGAGTCCTGTCTAATCTGAGACATTGATTCAAAACTCTTTCCCCATTTTATGTAAATCTCACGGTACTTTGACAAAGCAAAGGAAGTGCTGGCTCACAGAATGGCGAATCCAAGGGAGCCTGTCGGGCCAAGGGGAAGCCAGTTCCAAAGGGCTGGGACGAGCCGCCACCGCTGCCAGCACTGTCAGAAGGAGCATCGGAGGAAAGGCGTAGATCTGCTTTGCCTCCTCCTGTGTGTCTGGAGATAAACACCACACCTGTCCCCGGGCTTGCTCCCAGCGCCAGGTGACCAGGAAAAGAGGATCTTCACCGGTTTGTGGATAGGAGCCCAAGTCAAGATTCTGTGTGGTCCTCAGATGGCAAAGTGGGCCCAATGCTTGTTGCACTTGTCGGGCTTCAACGGGGAAGGCTAGAGGCATGCATGACGCTGGCGAGAAGGCAGATATTGCAGGGGGATTGAGTGACTTAGTTTAGTAGTTCTGAAAAGGGTGGTCTGTGGGAAATTCTGGGACTTTACCCAGCACCTACCAAATTGGAAAGCCAAGAGCTTGGATCCAGCGCTCTGATCCATAGCCTCCGGGAACTCCAGGTGCCTGCTAAAGCTTGAGAAGCACAGCACCTGGAAAAATATTCCTTTCTCGCTCAAATGCCGTTCATTTGATTCTTTTTAAAGCTCAACATGAAAACAGGCCCCTGCCACTGTTTTTGAAGTCACCTTTCCTCTGGGAAAGATGAATCTGGTGCTTTCCCTAGCGGGCATGTCTCCTGTTGCAGGCTCTTGGCTTCGTTAGTAGGCCTTCAGCTAGCTAAGGCAAAGGATGAGCTTTAGCATGATTTTCGTAAACTCGAGACTTTTGTATGTTAGTTTGTTTGGGGCTTTGGGGCCAGACCCAGCAGTGCTCAGGGGTTGCTCCGGATTCTGAGCTCAGGAATCACTTCTGGTGGACTGGGTGGGGGAACCCCCTGGGGTGCTGGGGATTGAACCTGGGTCAGCCACATGCAAAGCAAGCACCCTACCTGCTGTATATTGCTCTAGCCCCGCATTAAGTTCTTCTGATTCAAAAGATAAATAAATAAAATCTTTTTTTTTCCATAAAAGACATGCTTTCATCATTTTTGAAGGTTCTAGATGAAGGCCAGGTTTACGGGCAATTGCTATCCATACATCCTTCTCAGGTAGGTGTTGAAGAAAAGGATTGGGTCCATTAGAAATTCCGATTTCAACCTGTGGTGTCTCTGCAGAGAGGGAGATGACATTTCTTTTTAAACAACCTGTCAATTTCCCAAGTAAGAAATGCGTATAATTTCATAGCCTGCTCAGGAGAGAGTCAGAATAGTAATGACTGAACAGAAGGCCCGCTGAGGAGATGCCATAACCAGGCCAGCCAGCCTGGATGTTGTAGAATCACCCCCATCTCCACTTCGGGTGAATCCAGGGATGCCAAGAGATCCTCTTCCTGGTAGTGGACCACCAGAACCCCCTCCCCCAGAGTTTTGACTGAAGAGTCCTTTTCCCAGCATGCCCTGGGGTTTTAACCATCTGATCTCCCCAGCGCCATCTTCTCAGCCTGAAAGTAAGCCCTGAACTTTCACGTCACCCTCCCTGCACTGGCACTTGGTGAACCAAGTGAGTGATCTTCCAGCTCTGTACAGGTCCCGTGCCAGGTGCTAAGTGGGGGTAATGAAAGAAGTGGGGTTCCGATGCCAGACCCCTGGGCTCAAAGTCTTATTTCTCCTGCTTCCCAAAGGAATATGGCTTGTGGTTTATGAAGCAAAATACAGGATGGATGACAGCCAGCATTCCCAAACTGACCTGGCCTACCTACTGCCCCCTTTTAGAAAAACAAGAACAAAAACAGAACCAAGACTTCCTCAGTGCCCCCCTGGACATCTGCCTTCTTCAAGCAAAAGGACAGAATGTGTCCCATAAACGCATCTGGGAAATGACCCCTGGATTTTTCTGGTGCCCCGTCCCCAGTGGGGAGTCAGTATCATCCACACTGGAAAAGCCTGGATTAGAGGGGAGGGCAGCAACTAACCATCTGTGTTATCCCAGGGGCTCCTCAGCTGGCTGGCTGTTGTTTCCTGTGAGTCCTGCTTCTCTGCAGGCGCAGCAGGAAATCTCAGGCCCATGCCTGAGCCTCACATACACCCAGTCAAGGTGGTGCCAAACCGGGGAGTGCCTCACCCTCACCCCCCAGCTCAGGGAAACCCACCTTTCAGCAGTGACTCCTCGAGTGATGCATCACTCATTCTCAGGGACACACTTTGCATTTGTCCATCACCCCCTAGCAGGCCCCTCGGCCCTGACGGAATTTGTCCAAGACCAGACCAAAGATGATTTCTCTGCCCTTTGTTGGCTTGTTTGGGGGGTTGGGTCTACTGGCAGCGCTTGAGAGGCACCCCAGGAAGTGTTCAGGAGATCACATGCTGCCCAAGGATAGAACCAGGGCCCCTGCCAGCAGAGTCCATGCTCCAACCCTGTGGGCCTGTGAGTTTTCTATCCATGAGAGAACCCGCAGCCTTTTGCCTTTCTGCAAAAGCAGTAAGTTTACCTGGACCTCCTGGGCAATACCTGAATCAGGAACTCCTGGCAACTCCAGCGGAGAACACCCACCCACCAGGAGCCACGTGGCTACACCAGGACACGCTTTGGTTTAACCCTCTGTGGGATCCTCTCTTTACTCCTTTCCTAGAACAGAAACGGTCTCACGGGGCCTTCATTTCTGAGGGGAAGCCATCGATGTGGGCTTCTCAGAAAGGCACAATACATCCTGCAAGTACTTGTGAGATTCCTGAGCTTTGATTTTGCTTTTTCAAAGAAGCTTTTTCCCCATCTAGCTTTGCTCCTCTGCCTGCGAAGAGCATCTCACTGTCCTTTTGCTCTGGCCCCGCGTGGATCCCTCGTAGGACTGCAGGGCCCATGGTAGAACCCCCGTGCAGCTGAGCAGGTTTCAGAGTCTGCTGCCTCGAAAGGGGAAATTCACTGGACCGAAACTGAAAAGCCGATAAAAATGAAAATGAGTTCATGTGTTTGAAAATCAAGGAAGAGTCCTCGAAGCATTAATTTAAGAAGATGGGTACCCGGCTCCGAAGTCTGTGAAGACGATCTTAATGGAAATTCAAATGTATTGTAACATAGCCTGCCTTTAGGCGTCATCAAGCCAAGCTCTTACAGCCAGATCTTTCCCTCAACACCTCCACACCTCACTTTTTTCTTCATTTCTGTCTTCTCCTTGCCACCTTCACTTGCCCCCCTCCCTCCCACCTTCCAGACTGGGAGTGGGGGTGGGCCCCTTTGTTTCAGCAATGTGAGTTAAACCTGCCCCTCCACTGTCTCTCTGTACCTGGGGGCAGAAAAATAGAGGCGAGTGGTTGGGGATGGGGAGGACTAGTAGGTGCACATGTGGACAACTTCACATGCCTCATCAGCACCACATCATCCCTTGACATCACAGACTGCATCCTGGGTGCCCCCAATCACTGTCTGGGTGACCTGGGGAATCCCAGCCCTTCAGGACCCCAGCAGCAAGCACCCCATCCTCTAGCCCATACTCTGAACCATAGTCTAGCAGAGTTGGCTGAGAATGACTGAGAGAGGCCATGGGGCCTCTAGAGAGCACTTCTTGGGAGAAACCCTCCCCCCAAACCAGCTTATTTATTATTAGTTTATTTATATTGGCACTGCTAGATTCCCAACAAATATCCTCATGCACCAGTGCCTGGCCATGAGGCCGTCACCTCAGGGTCTCCTGTGTCCTGTTCTCCTGCTGTTCTTTGTCCTAGATGCCTTGGTCTCATGCATAGCTAGGAAGATGGGAATCCTAAGAACATTGGCGCTAATTAAATTTAAGAGGCAGGCATTAAGATGTTAACAAGGATGATTCATTTCTCCAGAATGTTCAGAACTTTAGACACACAGAGTCCTGTGCCACATGCTGCAGAGGCTATGGCCCAGAGAGTTGGAACTCAGCATTAGTCTAATTATCAACAAACATTTGGCACGCATCTTCTTTTGTTCATGGTGCTATGGGCCCAAGGGAATAAAGAGGGTTAGGCACAGTCAAGCCTGCCCTCGAGGATATGTGATGATTTTTAAAGAGGAGCAATAAATATCTTAGGTTAATAAAAAAAGAATACAATGCCTAATGGCAAGCTTTAATTTAAATTCATTAGAAAGCAAAATACACATTGTGCTGTGCGTGCCTCTTATCCACTATTTGGTGAGTGTAAGTGGTACACACAATACAAATTCTAGAAGGCTGAAATAAAAAAAAAACACCCTTTGCCTAATAGACAACCCTTAAACCATTCTCTAACGCACAAACAAATGCTCTTGAATTTTAATTATAGCCTATTTAATCTCCGAGCTCTTTAGAGGAGCAAACACTTTTAATTATGAGACATGTTTTCTGGACTGTCAGTTTTCCGTGGAAATTCACTACACATAGGTACGGAGTTTAAAAAAATAATTTTCGCTAAGGAGTCAAATTAGGATTTTCCACTTCATTCAGCCAACAAACCCAAATCAGGGGCTCATAATTAAGTTCAGTTAGTATTAGCCGTATTCAGACTATCTGAACAGTTTTATATGTAGCTGGGAGCTTTCCATTCAAAATAATTCATAAAGGTTCTTTCTGGCAAGCCCCTGGTCTCTTGGAACACCAGGATTATCTACGTTTTCCTGATTGGTTTTACTGCCTGGGCTAGAGTACCTTTGTGATGCTCAACCAGGGGATGGCAATCAGGTACAGACTTCGAGGAAGGTTTCCTGCTGGCCTTGGTAGGAGCACGGACAAAGAAGAAAAGGCTATTGGGTCCCTTACCCCACAAATGGAGGAACCCATGACTCATACACATCATTGCTTTTTGGACCACTCCCAGTGATGCTCAGGGCTTACTCCTTACTCTGCACTCAGGAATTACTCCTGGCATTGCTCGAGGGACCATATGGATGCCAGGGATCGAATCCACCCAAGACGGCCATGTGTAAGGCAAATGCCCTACCCGCTGTGCTATTGCTCTGGCACAGATGCTCACTTTTAGGAAACATAGAATGTGATCTAAGCAGGCTTTTACTGGAATGATAGGAACTCTGCAACCGAACAGTCAGACCAGGGAAGTGAGTCTGAGGTCATGTACCCGGGGCTGAGGCCCCTCAACCAGCTCCCCTCACCAATCCCAAAAGCAGGTGTCTTTGAGAGGAAGCCTGAATGGAGAAGCTGTGACCAGACTTGTGATTTCATGTGTCGCAGCAAACTTGTAGGAAAAATGGAGCCCAAGCACGATCATCAACTGCCACCACATAAAAGAAAAGCATTTTATTTTCAACCACTGCAGAACTTCTGGGAAACCAAGTACCAAACAAGAAAATGAGATTAATTAAAAGAAAGTCTGGCTTAAACATGATAAAAGAAATCTTCTAATGTGGAAAGAGTGGCATTCAAATCTCTGTCTGTCTGTCTCTCTCTCTCTCTCTCTCTCTCTCTCTCTCTCCTTCTCTCTCTCTCTCTCTCTCTCTCTCTCTCTCTCTCTCTCCCCCCAACTGTTTTTCTGTTTCATCTCTTTTTAAAAATCTTGCTTATCAAAGGAATTCAAGTTCATGTTTATTTGGGGTAGATTTTTTTTGTTCCCTGATTTCACATACAGTTGCAGGTCCCATTTCATAATGGACTTGTTTCTAAAAAGCATATAAATCATTTCTGTTTGTAAATTGCTTTCCCTTTTAGATGCAGGAGACAGGTGCTATTAGATCGATCCTGTAGCATAGGATCCTTTTGTATCGGAAGCACTCCTTCAAGCCCTGCCAGACTGTGCTTATCTGTTGTGTACTCACATGTGTAGCCTAAGGCATCTTTGAACTTAGAAACTCTCATGATTTGATTTTGATGTAGTGCCCAATGGCACATCTCTTTCCTAAAGGCACATATTTTCCATAATTATGTGTTTCATGTAGAACTGATTCGTGGTGCTGGAACTGGGTCTTGGTGGTAAAATCACGTATTTCTCAATGCTTTGACCACTCAATTGTGCGTAAACCTCTATAAACCCAGCAGAGCCCTGGCTGAGGTTCCCAATCAGTCAGCAGCTGGTGGGTCGTTAGTAGCTTGGAGCTGGGCTGGTTTTCCAAACACGTCCTAAGTGTCAGCCCAGCACATGCTCACCAGTGCCATTGCAATAGCTGAATCCAGCTCCACTAAGCCTAATCCGCTTGCCTAGTGGCAGAGCTTGGAGTCTGGCAGAGCCAGCTGAGCAGTTTAGCAGGCAAAGGAAAAGTGGGGAAGTTAACAGATCTTCCAGAAAGAGACAACTGCAGAGATCTTGATCTAGGACAGGATTTTAGCATAGCCCCTGCAAGTCCAGGGCTAAGTACCTCTCCACAACCAGCAAAGTCGTGCTCGGGATTACAGCCGCATGTGTTTTCTGGGCCTTTCATTCTGATAAGGTCTGATGCCAGGATCATTACATAGGAGAGGAGATATAATTCTGTTTCCATAGCAGGCTGTAAAGGGGGAATATTTATGTCATAAGATGCAAAGTTGCTATGGAAAAACTATAGCAACCTAACATCTTCCCGAAGCCAAGCAGCCACTTGTAACAGCAATCTAAATTTACATTTATTTTAGTGTCATTTTATCGACATTCTTAGTATCTTGTTCTGACAGGATGTGAAAATATGTTTTCAGCTTGCGTCTGAGCAAAATTAATGCAGCATTATTGAATGTGTGTGGTTTGCACAACTTCTGGAAAATACCAGAATATTTCTGAGGGAAGTCTACATGGCAGACTCTGAGTAAGTTTGAAAGTTTGGGTTTGGTTGGGGGGCCACCTCTAGTGGCGCTCGGCACCATTCCCAGCACAGTGCTTAGGGTTCCCTTGCAGTGGCGCGGAATAGGGAGGAATTTGCTATTGTCAAGACCGAACCTGAATGTCCCACATGCGAACCATGGGCTTAGCCCCTTGAGTGATCTCTCCAGTCCCAAGTTTGAAAGTTCTGTTTTTCTTTCCTGAAAATACAAAAAGTAGTGTAGGTTCCTGATTTCTTTTGCTTTTAGTTTGTAAGTAATGTGGAATTTCTGGTTATGAACTGAAAACCATCCTTTTCAGCATTGGGGTAATTTGTCAAGTTGCCCACCTGTGACTTTAGTTAATGCTCTTAGAACACAATATTCATAGATCAGCAACTGACCTCCAGCAACATGCAATATTATAAAACAAAATTTTTGTTTCTCATATAAAAATGATGACCTAGTGATTTGGGGGAAACAAATGACTAAGAAAACAAAGAAAATAAAGTTGTAGTAGGTATAATACTACAAAAGACTATTTGCTTTATAACTATTTTTTGTTCTGTATAGCTTATCTATATAGGCATTTTGTTTTGTTCAGTTTTGGGGGCCACATCTGGCAGTGCTCAGGACTTACTTCTGGTTCTGTGCTTAGGGATCACACCTGGTGGGCTCAGGGGACCAAAGGTGGTACTAGGGATTAAATTTAGATTGTTCATATGCAAGACAAGCCCTTTACCTTCTGAACTATCTCTCCAGCTCCATATGCATGCATTTTTCTATGGGTTTTCTAAAGCTCAAAGATAGTAATTCTATATGGTTTTCTTGCATTCAGGCCACCTTATGAAACAAGTAAATGTCTATATGTTCATGAGGTTGGAAATATAGAATGAATGATGGCATCTTTTCAGATCTTGGGCTCTTTTAGCAATTAACCTTTAGGAGTTGAATGCTATAATATTTGAGGTAGAGTGGATACCTAAAGTTATGAAAAGCCTAATAAGTTGGCCAGCCTTCCCTAAAGCATTTTCAAGGTATCTTAAAATGTGAGCGTGGCAGAGAAACACTATAGATATGTAGTTGGCTGGTAGTGGAGAGATAGTATCTATTGATTTTACTCTATGCCTCTCCATCTAAAGTCTTAAAGTATGACTGTAGCCCTATTGAAGTGGGACATTGGCCCAGAGAATCAATACCAGACTATATTAAAGCATGTGGGTTACTAGCATCTTAGCACTATGATGTGCCATTTATGAACATCATTGTTCTAATCCTCCTCTCTTTTATGCCGTGTTGTTTATCCAAACATAGTTGGTGACCTAAAACTATTATATCATAACTCCTAACTGTGTTATCCATAAGCTTCATTACTGAAAGACCTGAACATTCTAGGTCTTCCCCATGAACAAAGAAAGTGAGGACATGAAGAGACCTAACAGACTTTCAGTATAGGACTCAGTGTCATGTAACTGAGAAGAAACTTGAAGAAATTTCTTTCTTGCCTCTCTCAGAAATTTCACCTGCCATTATTTGATCCTTAGGAGTCCCAAAGGAAGAAGGTTTATTTTAGCAAGATTGTTTTTAGGGATCAGGGATATAGTACAGTGGGTAGGGTACTTGTCTTACACAAGACAGACATGAGTTTGATCTTCAGGATACCATATGATCCTCCAAACCTGCCAGGACTAATTCCTGAGCACAGAGTCAACAGTAACCCCCGGGCATCACCAGGTGTAGCACAAACCCCCCAATTATATTTTTATGGTAGGTACTTCTGTATATATATAGGTTAAGATTCTTCTTTTCCATCTGGGTATGTCTTTAATATCCTTGGAGAACCAAGCACTTAGCAAGTCTTCTCCCCAATTCTATCACCGAGTGTGTGAAACCTTCTGGGAAGTGGTTAGAGAAAGGAAATTTTATTTTAGACTCAATATCTGTAGCAAAAAAATAAAAACATTTCTGGAACAGAAGTTGCTAGACAGATTTTGTTAATTGTAATGCTTCAGGCAGGATTTTGTAGGTGTTTTTTAATGAACCCACTGTAAATTCTAGAGCAGGTATGTTGGGTCATTGCTGCTTGGAACAGTTCCCTAAAATTTCACTGGTTAAAATTACTTTAGGAACACGTTAATATGCAATACTAACACTAGGGTATTGGTTAATTAAACATATACCCATGCAGAGCCTTAAAAATCAAATCTTTTAAAAGACTGTGTAATAGCATAAGAGTCTTTTAACAGATTGCTCAGTTTTAAAAGATGCTTCTAATCAAGGCAAATTCCAATTGTGGGTTTCTGCATGTGTTATAGTTTATATATGGTAGGAAATCTGTAGAAAATAAACCAAAATCTTCAAAGCAATCATTTCTAGATGTGAGTTATGGTCATTTTTTACTTTCTTATTTGTGACTCTCAAAGTTTTCCAAAATAGCTGTACATGAACTTCTTAAATCATTAAGCTACAAATAATATTCAATTCTAAATTACTTAGAAGAATATGTGTTCAAATTCATGTTGCTTAGCAAGTGTCACTTTACTATTTCTTATCATTCAAGAAAGTCAGCAGTAGTAACAGTTACCAGTGTCAGTGCTGAAGGTCTATTGAATTGCTGCCTTCTGCTTTAAATCATAAATTGTTTCCAAGCCACAGTGTCTTACAGTGTCCTATTCTGAGGGGTAAGCATAGTTTGTAACCACTCAATAAAGGATTCAAGAAATCATTGAGTTCTGAATCAGGCAGACATGTTGAGTTCTTACCCAGTAGAGATCGACTACAGACATATCTTTGGGTTGAAGTGATTCTTAGAAACATTTTAATCCAAACTCTTCCTTACCTACCCCCAAACCCTCAAAAATATGACTACAGAGTCCCAATTTGAGAAGTTATGCTGTTGGCCCAAGTGACAAGACTAGATCCAAAATACCAGTTTTCTTCTCTAGAGGACAGTGACCATTTTATAGTTCCACTGAATTTGCCTTTGAAAAACAAAAAAAAAGTTCCAGAACATGCCCTAATGACACCATAAGAGTAACCAAATAAAAACAACCAAAGATTTTGGTTTTTTTTTTTTTTTTCAGATTTTGGACCCTTGCTATGTGGATGGCACTGCGATGCCATCATCTGGAGGCAGAGGTAGATTAGAGACATTCATTGTCTTAGATGGTAACACAAAGCTAAGTAGGACTTATGTTCAGCATGGGCATTCATTTTTGATAGAGAAAGAGATGAGCTTCAACACAGGCAGCACATTCCAGCATCCAAGTTATTCTAGAAATTGGCACAACACATTCTCCAGTTCAGTAATATTTCCTTGGAAACAAGTCACTCTGTGGCCTTCAGCAAGGAGAGGAAGGACTGTATGCCTGAAGCGAGGTGTTCTGAGAAGCCTGGTGGAGCCTGGCATCTCCTTCCAAAAGTCATCCCCTGCCATAACCTGCGGCTGGTGTTTTCCAACTCCTTAAGAAGAGAAAGAGAAAAATAAAGACATTTCTCTAGACACGGTTCTATTTTTAATGGTGGCCAATTTTAAATGTGCTATGCTACAGTCTTAGACCTCTCATTTCCCGCTTTCACACACTGGAAAGCCTCAGGGCTAGGGAAAGCTTATAGGTTTATTGACCCTCCATTTAATTTCAAAACTTATTGAAGTGCCTCTCCGTGCTTCCTAGTCCTGAGGTCTTCCTTTATGAGCTCTACCTCGAAATAAAGCTTCAAAATCAAAGTCTGAGGAAGAATATCTACTGTAATTTCAGAATAGCCAAAATGCACAGACTATAGGAAGTTTTATTGGAAATTAATATTTGATTTAATAAATGATTTTCCTCCCCCATACCATGTTCTAGTTAATTGGGGAGGAAAGAGTGTGGCTTTGTATCCTCAGCAAAAAAAAAAATTGTTAGAATGCTGAATAAATTCTAAAAGTTTACATAAGGTGTTTTTTGTGGGGCACAGCTTAAGGTACAAACATGTATATGGTGGATCTTTTGACAGCAGGAAGTGTTTCATTCTTTCAGTGTTTTACTAGCCAGCTGCTTAAGAAATATCTCCACTTGTTACCCTAGACCTTCCTAGGTGCATGGTGAGAACATCCCAAGATCCTAAATTTCTCACTCCTTGGCTCTTTGCTTCCATGAACTGTCTGAAACAAATACCATGGTGCAAAGTAGTAGTAAAGGTTAAACACAGATGTTCAAGGAATACTTGTTATATTGCTTATCTTACAGCATCAAATTAAGACTAATTAAGACTTAGTCCTTGATCTGAGAGACTGGTTTATCTGCTCTGAGAAATCCTCATGGCACTTCATAAAAATTCTCTTCTCTTGGAATAGCACTGGATCATGGATTAATAAATGCTCAGCTCTCTGTACCCTTAGAACAAGCAGAAACTTGAACATAGAGAACCATGAAAGCTGAGAGGATACGATCAATCACTCTGACCTCTCTTCCCTTCTTTTCCTCTTCTTCCTCCTCTTCCCTTCCCTTCCCTCTCCTCCTTTTCTCTCCTCCCCTTCCCTCTTCTCCTTTTCTCCCCTTTCATCCTCTTTCCTCTCCTCTTTTTCCTCTTTCTCCTCTTCTTTCCTCTCACCTCTCTTCCCCTCCCCTCCCAACTCTCCTCTCCCTTCCCTCCTTACCTCTCCCTTTTCCTTCTCCTCCCTATCTCCTCCCCTCTCACATACCTCTCTATCTCTCCTCTCTTTCCCTTCCATCTTTCTTCTATGTATAATCCATATCTTTCGAGCTTATCAGAAGCCAGAAGTTTGCATGGAGAGCAGTATATCCAGTGTTCCCACAAAACAACTGATGACCACAAAAATACAGCAGTCTCCAAATAACCACATGTGCCCAGTCCTTCCTATCCTTCCATAGAATCTTCCCCCTAATTGGATGCCAGATATTTCATGTTACTCTTTAGGAGGAAAGAATGACATCTCCTTTTCAGTCACTGAAAGATGGGACACTATGGCTGTGAAGATTGAGCTAAAAGAATAGGCTAGGAAGCAATTGAAACTCCCCACAAGAGCTAGTTTGAAATTATTACAGATGAAAAATATGTATGCTTTTTAAATAACAAAGCTGTTGGGTCCTTGAGCTCCTAAAATGGGAAGTTAGATTTGAATTGGACCTTTTGCCTCTCTTATATAACATGTGGGCTCCTAAGAAACATGATAATTGATGCTGGATCATCAGCAATATGTTAATAAAGCACTTTATATAAAACTACCCAGAGTACCTTCTTGCTCATGCTCGATAAAAAAGCAAGTAACAAGAGAGATGCTTTCTCAGAGGAATCCTTTTGACCTTTCAGAAACAAAATATTTCATGCTAATTCCTGCTTAATTGGCGGGAAGTCATTCTTTTAAGTCATTGAATATGACTGTGAATTTTGTGCCATCCCTGACCTCTTTAATTCAACCAAGGTCACCTCATAAACTTGCCCAAACAGCTCTATTTTTCAATTAGAAGAAGGGGTAGAGCATTTAAAAGCATTTAATATTTGATTAATAGTGCTTAACTGGGGCGTCAGCATGCACAGAGGGTTTTTAAGGAGTTGCTAGTAAGAATAAAACATTACTACCTGGAAAATTATACTCATCAGAAATGAAAAACAAATCATTTTAATGAGCAAAGCAAAAACTGCTTTTCAAGGGGATGGGAGAGGGATTATCATGCTCATTATATAGGAGGTTTTAATATCAGAACAAGTCGCTCCCAGGGAAACGTTGCTATAACTTAGCAAGCCAAAGCATTTTTAAAATGTGTGCATTTCTCCTTGCCCAAAGACTTGACAACGACGGCTGAGTTAGAACTAGCAGGACTCTGGGGCACCAAAGCTCTGGGAATGGGAAGAAGTAATGAGATGTCTCCAGCAGAAGAATGCTGACAGGAGCTCTCTGAAGAAAATCGGAGTTCTGAAAAATACGTGTTTAAGGGGGAGCCTTTTTTCCACTTTCTTTCCCGTTTTCTGAACCCTATAAAGGGAGGACCCGACAAAGGGCCCAAGACTGCCCACGCTGACCCTCCACCCTGGGCGTCTGAGTGACTCAGTCGTCAGGAAAGCTCTGAGAAAGCACCTCCAGGAGTGACCACGAGCATCTCTGGTAGGGAGTTTAGAGTCACTGAGGAGAATGAAGAAAGAACTTTGACCCAGACAAGGTCAGGAATTTTCTTGAAGTATCTTATTATTTGGCAAATGATAACCCTTCCCCAAGCCTCCATACTCTCCATAGTGACAGGAGGCTTATCCTAGGGAGTTTCCTTGAGACTGTTGTGAATGGCCAGTGAAGGGATTCCTTGGCATTTTACTGATCCCAAGTGCTCCAGCAGTCTGGGAACTGAGGCTGGTGAGCCCAATAAAGGGAAATGCAAGCGGTTCACGTCACTGGCTACGAAAAGTGTTGGAAGCTCTATACAAATACCAGTGCCTGGGGATTAATAAATACTACCCCATGGAGATTCTGATGCACAAAAGATTAAAACCACACGCAGGTCCCATCATGAGGGTTGATGGCTAAAATACTAGGTCTGAGGACTGGAGAGAGAGAGAGTGTGTACAAGGGTTAAGACACTTGCCTTAACCCTTGTACACACTAGTGATTCCTGGCACCACTTGTAATTGTCCACTGACACCCCCCTGACCCCTGCATTGCTAGGAGAGCACTGAGCCCAAACTAAGAACTTAGCACCATTGGGTATGACCAAGAGAATCAAATGCAATAATGGGTCTAAAGAAAATATGTGGGGAAAGGAAGAGAGAGAGAGAGGGAAGGGTTGTCATAAGGAAATAAAATTGCGAAAATGAGATGAAAATTAAAATCTGGTAGAAACATTTTCATATTAGTGGAGAGATCGTACAAGGGTTCAGGTGCCTGCCTTGCATGAGGCCAGTCTGGTTTGATCCGCAGCACTGCATGTGATTGCTCCAGCACTATCAGGAGATCTCTGAGTGCAGAGCCAGATGTAAGCCCTGAGCACCACTTCTGAGACCCTCCCCATACTCCTCCAAAGTAAATACAATAAAAATTAGTGGAAAGGAAGTGACTGAAAGGCAGTATGCAGAACCAAAGAAAGAAGGCACGAAAGGTCAGTTTCTTCATTTGTGTTCCAGGCAAGCCAGGTGAAAGCAGCCCCCCCCACCCCCCGTGCAGTTTGTGATGTGCATGTCAAGTATCCTTCAGCTAAATAGAGAAGACAAAGTGTCGGAAAATGTGTCGGGGGCAAGGACCAGGCTCCCTGTCTTTTTCTGGCACTGGGAGAAAAGCTGGGAACTGGTTTCTCCTCCCTCAGTGATGAGAGGGGGAGTCTGGGCATTTGCCATGGGGAAATGCCAGATCAAGCGAGCCTGCAGAGGGTGAGCCTTGCCGCTGATCACCCTGCCGGGGTCATATGTGCCCATGGAGACTCTCCAGGATGCTGGCCACAGGAACTGTCCACAGAAATATGGCTGCAAGGAAAAGTAACGCACAGCAACATCATGTGGATCAGGGAAAAAATGTCTGGTTGAGGCACTGCCCAGAGGATTTATGGAAGTGTTTAGTCACAGTATCGTCACAGGAGAGACAGCCTTGGAGCGTTGAGGGAGAAACAGGTAGATTGATGAGTGGAGCTGGAGGAGATGGTGAAGGGCAGGTGGATGGTCCACGCGGGAGTGGGGAAAGCTTCATCCAAACATCAGGGAAGTTGAGAGGAAAGACTGAGGAGCAACAGGTGTGGGCAAACAGTGAAATTAACAGGATCAGAAGGAGGTTAGGTGGAATCATTGCAGGGAGTCTCTTCCCTAAAGACTAGGTAGGTGGTTCTGAACCTTGTGCATGTTTTGGAGTCGCCCTAGAAATATCTTGCTTGACCCCCATTCTCGAAGGTGCAATTCCAAGGATCTGGAATGGGCTCAGGAATTCTCTCCTGAGAAAGCAAAGTGGTACAGAAGGATCAAACAAGGGTGGGGGAACCTGGCCTTAAGCTGCTCAGGTCCAGAGTTAGGGTCATTCCATCTGGGTCATAGATGCAAGGCGAAGGGGGATTCTAGTGGTCCAGTGTGCTTCAGCGGTGATGCGGATCGGGGTGGGGGTGGCAAAAGGGGGTGCATCAAGACTTCCCAGGCAGCCAAGCACTGTCACCTCACCAAGCTATCTTGGTTCCCATCTGGCAGACTTTACACAAGGCACAGATAGCGCAGAGAAGACGGGGAAATGGCTCCTATTCCACTCATGTCTGTTCTTGCAAGTATTTCATGTTATACAGGTAAAATTTTGTGGGAGATGTTGCTGTTCCTTGCGAAGGACAAAGCCTGGAGCTGAGAACATGCCTCAGGGCGGGCGGGCCTTTACATCCGATTTCAGAGTGAAAGGTTTGTTTGGTCAAAGCTCTGAGAGGGACCAAGAGATGGGAGAACAGGAGAGAAATACAGAGAAAGTGGCGTGGGAGGCTTAGTGGAAACAGGGAAGCATCACTTACCGAGGAAGAAACCTTTTTTTTTATCACAAGTGATCTCTGGGTAAAAGAAATGTATGGGATGGGAGGAGAAGAGGGAGGCCAGCCCTTCCTCAGCAGTGGCTGTTCAAGGGTGGTAGGCTTGTTTGGCTGTTCAGAGCTGTTCAGAGAGTCTGCTGAGATTTCGCAGAGCAAAGCCTCGTGGTGGAGCACTTGTGGCTGCTCCGTGGGTGTTGGGCAGGACAGGGAGGCCTCGCTATTCCTGAAAGTCCTGCCACCTGGCACCTGTCCCAGTCTAACCAAGGCTGATTGCTCTTAAACAAACAAGAGAATCTTTAAAGTGGTCCAAACGGAGTGAGGGAGAACCTTGTATCCAGGAATTGGAAATGAGGGAAATTTTGAAACTTAGAAAGAAAATTGAAATCTAAAAAGAAAGGAGAGGAGGGTTAGGGTTGCCCTGCCAGTGCATGTTGGCAGGAGAGCTGGAGGGACGCGATGGACCCACACTGACCCGCACCCATGGGTGCCAGCTCTGCCCCCTGCAGGAACCCTCTTCGAACAAGATCTCTACTCTGCAAAGGGCCTGCTTCCATTTTCCTTCAGCTTTCCAGCAGCCCTGCCCTACCCCACCTTCTCTGCCACAGTGTCCTCACCCCCAGCCAGGGGAGCTTCTGCAGGCCTGCCGGGTCGGGTCCTGCTTAGCCTGGAGCAGGCATCCTCCATCTGAGCCCCCTGAGACCATGGCCACCCTGTAAGTCCCGACAGCACAGCTGTGCAGAGCGTTTAATTTATTTCTTGCCTGGGGGTGTGCCTAGAAGGTCCAAGGTCCCCTCCCAGTGATTCCTGGCTGACGGGGCCATTAGCCTAATACAAGAGCCTGAAGATATGGTGCTGCTCAGGCATTGTAGTACCCGGGGCTATCAGTCTGGTGCCAGGGGTTGGATCTGGATCAGCCACATGCAAGGCAAGTGCCCTAGCCCTGCCCCTGCCCTGTCTCTCCAACCCCTCAAGCACACTTTGAATGACAGACTGGGTGGGAGCGATAGTACAGGGATTTAGACACTTGCCAATCCCAGTGCCGTCGCCAGCACCACATATGATTCTGTGAGCACCACTGGGAGTGATCCCTGAACATGGAGTCAGGCGTAAGCCTTGAGTACTGCAGAGTGTGCCCCCAAATACCAGGTTTATCCTTCCCCTGGAAGAAATGAGCAGCTCTTCCCTTCTTTTCCTCTGAGGACAGCAGGGTTGGTTGAGGGATGGATGGGAGTTTGATGATGCCTGTGAAAAAGCAG
The DNA here is from genome assembly GCF_027595985.1 of Sorex araneus. NCBI lineage: Eukaryota > Metazoa > Chordata > Mammalia > Eulipotyphla > Soricidae > Sorex > Sorex araneus. The sequence goes on from NC_073302.1 coordinate 248,351,553, forward strand.
GAGGCATGATATGAGGTCCCTGCAGCACCCGAAGTCTGGGAGCGGCCCCTTTTTGTCATGGTCTCTGGCATGCCCTTCTCCTAGGAAAAGGATATGCAGTGTGCAGACAGGGCCCGGGGACCCCCATCCCGGTTCCTGCTGCCACGCGTGCCTCCAGACTCACACTTAAGCCTTTCTAATAACAGGCTCGGCTTCCGTATGCATTCCAAATTACCCTTATTCCGCTGCCCTCACACACAGATGGAAATAGACACCGCATTGTGCTCCCGTTTCGCTCTCCCTGATAATCATAGCTAATGTGCAGTCTATAATACACACGGCAAATATAAAATGTTATGTCAATGCTAAGTTGTAATAATAATAATCCTGCAAAAATGGAGCAGAAGGAGTTTCCGTGAGCGGTCTGAGGGAGATTTCTGCTTCAGTGGCGATACAGGTGCTGTTGTAACAGTGATGAGAGTTTGTCTTCTGCCTAGGAGGCTCGTGGGCAGGTTGAAGGGTGCCCCCTCCCCAATCCAACCAGCTAGGTGCCTGTCCAGTGGGGACACATCAGCCTGAGATTCCGGGGGCTTCCATTTGCTCCTGTGAAGATGGGGGTGCTCCTTGTCTGGAACCCTTTGCTGCCCATTCAGAATAGACCCTGGCATCACAGCTCTGTGGAAAGAGAGATTTGCAAACCCTTTAGCTCCAAAAGAAGATACAGGGCCCTTATAAAAGTGAATCAGGACTAGAGAGATAGCACAAGGGTTAAGGTGCTTCCCAGCATACAACTGACCCAGTTTCCATCCCTCACAACATCTATTGTCCTCTCTGTGTCACCAAGAATGATCCCTGAGCACAGAATCTGAAATATGTCCTGAGAACAGCCAGGTGTGGCCCAAAGACCAAATTTGTTTACAGAAGAGAGCAAGTATGGGATCAGATAAAGGAGCAGGAAGTCTTAGTTCTGGTCCCACAGAAGCGCCAAGCTGAGCTCAGCCTGAGTCTTGGCGCATCCCTCCTAATGGGGCAGGTCTGTGGCTCTCAGCTTGGTCACTTGAGAAGCAAGAGACTCGGGCAGATGGAGGGATCCTCAAGTAGTTTGCCCTAATCCTTCAGTTAGGGCAGAACATTCCCAAGTGTGTTCTGCAGAAAACCTGTAAAAATCCTCCCCACCTGTAAAGTAGAGCCTCTCTCCAGCACAGCCCAAAGAAGAGATTTACCTCTGCCCAGGAACAAAGGAGCGCAGACAGCAGACAGTGTCTTCCCCCTAACCCACCCCCCCCAAATTCCTTCTCTCCTGACGCTGAAGCTGCCCTGACACTGTCACATAGAGGCCAGGGTCTAGAGTCACATAGGCTCTGTGTAACTGGACCTCTGGTCAACAGTGTGGCCTCTCAGCCTCGACCCCACCATCCGAGACATGGAAATAACCACGGTTTCCTATTGAGTCTTTGCTAGAAGAAAGGAGGTTAGGCAAATGACAGGCTTTCTTTAGAGCGAGGCCCGTGGAAGCTGCGGACAGTTGGTGCCATTGCCGTCAGCTCTGATGCCGGCTGCAGCTGCAGCTGGAACTTGGGGGCAGCACAGGAGGGGAAGCAGCAGTCTGCAGTCTGTTTCTTTGACTGATATCCCCCTCTTGCTCCATGAAGAAGGTGCTCAGGGCTTTGGCACTGGGCCGACACAGGTCTGCTTTCACAGGTGCAGGGCTAGTGTAGGGAAAAAAAAAAAACTCACACTCAGAATGAAACCAGAGTATAGGCCGAGATTGTGTTGCCATCAGAAAGGTTTGTCCAAAGCAGCCAGAGCCCGGGTCCAGGGGCAGGGGACAAACCAGCAGGATTCTGAGCAGCGGTTCTCAGAGAGCCAGAGAGCAGCCTGAGCCCAGTCACCACAGCCCGAACCGCCCAGGAGCTTGGAGGAATGCAGGTTCTCAGGTCATTTACACACATGCCAAATCGGGGGCCCCCGCGGCATTTGTGTGTCAGCATGAGATTCTGTTTCTCCTCCTCCTACTCCTCCTTCTTTTTGTTTTTAGAGGGGAGCCACTCCTGCATCAGTGCTCAAGTCTACCCAGAACACTTCTGATGGTGCTCAGGGGACTGTGCTGCACAGCACCAGGAATCAGACCCAGGACTCCTGCATGCTGTGTAGCTTTGAGTGCTCTCTCCCTCCCCCTCCCTCTCCCTCTCTTCCTCCCTCCCTCCTTCCTCCCTCTCTCCCTCCCTCCCTCTTTCCTTACCTCCCTCTGCTCTATCTCTCCTCTCTCTCCCTTCACCTTCCCTCCCTCTCTCTCTCCTCTCTCCTCTCTCTCCTCTCTCTCTGTCTCTCTGTATCTATCTCTGTCTGTCTCTCTCTCCTCTCTCTACCCCCACCCCAGCCCTCCAGGGAGATTCCAAATCAAGCCAACATTGGGAGAACACCGGGTTCAAGTAATAACTGTTCCATAATTAAACTCAAAACTCTTCAGTGACTTAACAATCACCCCAAAAAGTTTCTCTCTTGGACATAGGAAAGACAAAAGCAGATGTTCCTTATAGCTGGGCACTTTCCTCATGCTGTGACTCAGTGACCCAGGCCCTTTCCAGCAGCAAGAGGCAGCAGAGGTGTGGAGTGTTCAGAAGGAGCGCCAACTCCGTCACTAAGAACCACACAAATGGCAAATCCTGCGGCAGCTCCTTCCCGGACCCCAAAGTGCATTCCCTCTCAGTGGAAAGGTGGGAGGCTGGGCACACAGGGTGCCACTGCTGGCCTCTGCCACAGGGGAGCAGCTCCGAGCCTGGCCTCCTGCATGCCAAGTCTGAATTCAGGGAAGCAGGCGGGGCCCCAGAGTTCCCAGGTCTCCAGGAAGCTTGCCCACTGGGGTCTCTCCCACGCCTTCAGGCCTTCCTGGGGCATTGGGCCTCTCCACACCATTATCTCTCTGGGTCCCCGCTGAGGAAATTGTCTCCATAAAGACCTTCTTGGCACAGGGGAGAGAAATCACCATGCAGAGTGTGAAACACGGAGCGCCCAGAAGGCACCTCGATGCCTGTTCTTGAGAAATCCAGATATTGTTAGAAACAGTATGCTGAAGTGTTTTGTTATTTAGTTACATCTTGTCTGAACATGATAAAGATATTAACAAACTGTCAGCTTACTGGGATGGTACCCAAAATAACTTACATTTTTCTCATATAGCACTTTTTTTTTCAGAGAATGGCTCAGGCGGGTGTCAGGGGGCGGAGATGTGTTTCACGATTTTTCCCAGATTATTTACTTAAGGATATTAAGTGTGCCATTATCTGTTTCCATGGAAACAGTAACATAGGAAACAAGGCGAGGTCACTTTGACCATAATTAACAGGAAGAACAATGGTTTATACAGAATCCAGTAAAGGGTACCATGAGGTCGTATAATGCCTTTAAGCCTCTTCTGCAGATCAGTTTCATCTTTGGATCCAGTTTGCACAGACGAGAATCACTTTGGTAATACGTGATTTCAATGTTACTTTATTTTTGTTTCAACACCCAAATCTCAAGTCACAGCATTTTTTTTAACACCTTGAATATGTAGAAATGGATTCCTGTATGACCAGAACCAACCATGGTTCCCAGTGGATAGTTGTGAAAGAATTAGTGATGATGTGGAAGCACTAAATCAAGCAACAGTTTTAAATCCCCAAAAGAAGTTGTAAGGGGCAGGAGAAATAGTACAGTGGTTATGGCACTAACCTTGCTTGCACCTAACCTGCGTTTAATTCCCTAGCATCCCATCTGGTACCCCAGTGCCAGAAATAATTCCTGAGTGTACAGTCTGAGCATGGCAAGATGTGACCCAAAACTTTTTAAAACAAAATCTTAATGATGTTCACAATCACTTCCATTTAAAGTGTCTCATGGTATTCTTTTTTTCTCAATAAAAATTGTTGGTGCACATATCAGCTTCTAGCTAAATACTCCATTCACTAAAAACCCATTGTACTCTTATGGATTCTTACAGAAAGATGCATGCTGTTTGTTTTTAATCCTTGTATTTACTCAAAGAGTGGATTTTCAGTGCAACTTCTAAATTTTTTCATGGAAGCTTGATTACCCATTTTTCAAAACTCTAATACAGTGTGCCAGAAAGAAATAAGAGAGAATTGATAGAGTGGACTTTTCAAGTTTCTAAGGTTTGAATCCACTGAGAAATGACATATAGATGATAAGTCATTAGTATTTCATTTCTTTTGAACCCTTATCCAATAAACCTAGTCTAGCCTCTTCCAAAAAGCTTTATCCAAAGGGTGGATTCTGGGTGACAGCATGAAGCTAATAATGTTTTGTTGACAAACAGGTGGCCTGAAGTTAAGTGGAGTCAATATACCGTTTCTCACCCTTTAGGAAATAACCACATAGCTGCCACATGACTAACCAAATTTTCTTTTTAAGATATCAAGCTTGAAATCATTTAATCATGAATGTAAATCAGTTATATGCCTCAATTATAAAAACATTGATGTGATTGGCTATGGTATTGAAGTCTTATTAGTGGTAGGGGGAACTAAGTATTGTGGCATACATGAATATATATGTAATATCTTACATTTATATTCCAGAAAAGCAAGCAGCATTATATCCTGTGTGGCAGGAATAGTGGTCACTCGGCAGAAACAAGCACAAGAACTGTTAGCAGTGTTTTTCTAAAGGCTCATAAAAGAGACCCCAAAATAATTGATGATGCACTCTCCTATATGTATTTATGTTCAGATAATTTATTTAAATAATGTTTCTGGCACATGCTTTATAGCTGCTTGCATTTTGCTACACAGATTTCAGCCTATCTTGCAGACTATGCAATTCATTTGGAAAATGTAATTTCCATCCCTGCATACTAATCGATTTCTTCACAAACACCTGCTATCAGTTATGATAATAAAAATGCCACTCTGAATTGAGAAGGGGCCAAATAGAGCTTCCTAAGGAAATGACTTAAGTGTCTTTGAATGCTACTAAATGTAGTAATGTGCTTATGTAGTGCCAACACTTTTTTCATCATTTGCATTTTCTGTAATTTTGCCCTATTACAACATCCCTCTCTCAAAGGATGCCTCATAACCATTTTCTTATAAATTGGTAAACTGAGTTGTCAGAAGTTGCTCCCTCGGGGTATGGACAAACGCTGAAGTTTGGCGACACAATGTTAAAAAACAATCCTAGCTCTTGTCTCCTGGGTGCACCCTGGGTCATTTCTGATGATATGAGTAAGTCCCTGAAAATGAAAATTGGCCGCTCCTTGGTTTTGCACAGACATATCCACCCAATAAAATTTCCTTTATTCATTCTCTTCTGCCTCCAGTTCATTCCACGCACCATTGCCAAACTCATCTTCCTAAATCTCCAATTTCATCATGTCTGCCTGCTGCCCAAGCACCTTCAATAGTTTTCAATTGGCCGCCCCATCAAGCCCGACTCTGCCCTGGCTTCTGAGCCTCCATCTGTCTCGTCCACTAGTACAACTCAACTTTCTCTCCATGCTTTTAATCTCATCCCTTTCCTGTCCAATCATTCTATCTTTACTTGTTTTTTGTTGTTGTTGTTGTTTTTGCTTTTTGTTTGGTTTTGTTTGGTTTTGGTTTGGGGGCCATACCTGGGTGTTTTCAGGACTTACTCCTGGCTCTGTACACAGTGATCACCCATGGCAGGTCTCAGAGTACCATAGGTGATGCTGGGGATCAAAGTAGGGTCTCCCTTACCCCGGTACTATTTCTTCAGCCCAATTTCTCAATTTTTTTCCTCTGGGTTTTTGCTTATACTCTTGCCATGATTGGAATAGTCCCAGGTTCCCTGTTTGTTTGTGTTTTTCTTTATCATATGCCCCTACTAAGCCCTCTTTCTATATTCCAGTACGAATTTTCTCTCCTGTTAACTCTTAAGACTTATTTCTTTGGCATCCATCTAATACTAAGTGACTTATTCGTTTATTCATTCAACCAACATTCACGGAGCACCTATTTTATGCCAGGCAGCAAGGCTGCTCTCTCTTCCTTCGTATGAATTGGTTTCCTTTCAAATGTGCTGTTTCTATTATATTATAATCTCCTCAAAAGAAGACATATTCCATTTCCCTTTTTGTGTTTCAAGTGCCCAGACAGGCCTGGGCACAGACAATGCTTGTTGACTAATTGATCCCTAATGGTTTGAGGTAGGGAATTTTCCAGCTAATTGCATGTTCTATTTGATTAGTATTGCCGTGTGTATAATACATAGATTGCCATTTTGCAAAGTAGAAGAGCACAAAACACTCAACTGTAAAGCTATTATTAACATAATTTGATGTTTGATATTTGAGGAGAGGCTTTGCCAGGGTCTCAAAGCACCTCTCAGCAAAGAATCATCATCATTGCTCTGTGCTGTGCAGGTAGAAGCTCTGAGCCTGACTTAGATCCACTCTATGATTGGAATGAAGAGTGGGGGCATGCTTGGAGAGCTAGTGGGTCATACAGGGGGCTGCACACCCCCCTGTTACACACCGAAGCCTGAACCACTAAAAAAGTGCTGGAAACCCGCCTTTGACAGCTGCTCACATTTCCTTGCTTAGTAAAGGAAAGGATGGCTTTCCTGTGAGGAGGTGGTGGGGGTATCGGATGGGGGCAATTGATGGTAGAGGTAAGACGCGGTACTTGGGTCAAGTGTATCAGAGCAGTCTGATAAAAGGGTACATCTGTGACCCAGAGAGATAGTACAGAGGTTAAAGTACTTGCCTTGGCCTTTTTTTTCTGTCAAAGTGGCCGATCCCAGTTTGATCCATGGCACTGCATACGGTCTCCTGAGCGCCATCAGCTGTGATCCTTGAGCACTGAGCCCAGAGTCCGTCCTGAGCACGGCCAGCTAGGGCCCAGAAAAATGAAAGAGAAACTG